>NC_091980.1:234902359-235202359 GCF_044704955.1 Pristiophorus japonicus
ATAAAAGCAAAGAACAGCAAATGTGAGAAGCCTGAAATAAGCTGAGAATACTGGAAGTACACAGCAAATCTATCAGCATCTAAAAGGAGGAAAGTTGGTCAATGCTTTGTGTGTCAAATTTTTTCGCATCAGTTTTGACAAAGGATTCTATGATTCTATGGATGTGCACCTCAATGTTAAACTATTTTTTTCTGTCAGACGTGCTGTGTATTTCCAAAGTTTTCTATTTTTATTTTTTAATAGCAAACTGCATGCAGACTCAGTACTGAGAGTACTAGCTGTTCATGGGCTTGGGCAGGTTTGATTTATAAGACTTTGTTCAGCAATCAATCTTGTGCCACTGCCCATTTGTCAAGAACAAGGCAGTTTCTTCTTGAGAATGTGGGCCAATACGCTAATGTACCGAGTGAAATTAAATCAAATAACCTGGTAAAATCCAATATTTCTGAATTCAGTTTTCTTATTGAATCAGTTCAAAACACATTGCAACATGGTTTTATTTTTGATACAGTAAAATGTTACTCTGGTTTCAGAACCATCAATAAACCACAGCAGTTTGAAAGCTAATTATATGACCAGGAGAGGTTAACCAATTAATCCTTACAGTGTTTTAGACAAAAAAGTCCATTAATAATTTGACTTGCAGTTCCTTGGACAAATGGTACAATATATCATTGATTTGTTTAATTTGCAAAATCATTTAAATCATACAAGGCACACACAAAACTCTTAATTACTGGTGCCATCAGTTCACGGGGAACAGCAAAACAAGAAAATACAATAACTAATGAATGGAAGAAATATTTTAAAAATTAGGCAATCAATACCATATAATAGTTTACAATTGCAAACATAAATTGTTTCTCGGGTGTCAAAAAATGAAGGACTTTCCATTCCTTCAAAGACGCTTATTCAATAGTAAATGAAACAGTGGATACTTACATTGAATGGTAGCAGTCTTAACACTGTACTGTAATTATCATTTATCCATGAAAACCATTTTGTTTCTTAATTCACCTTTCAGATACATGCTGAAATGGAATTCCTAGCAGTTTAATCATGTGAAAAATAATTTGATCACTCACCTGAAATTTGCCAGAAAATTAAAACACGATTTCAAATTGCCTATCTGTGACAGCAGGAGGGAAATAATCTGGAAACAAATAAACCAATTATTTCTAAATATGGACAGAGACAACTGTGAAACAACAAATTCAGAGGATGATTAATAGCAGTCATTTGCAGCTCAAAACAGTGGTTAATTGTATAATACAGACAACATTTTGCATAACAACATTATACGTTTTCCATGTAAGGAACCCCCACGAGTATAATTTCTTTAAAGATTAAATTACCAGTAATTTCAGACTGAATGATGTGATACATTGCATGTATGAATGTTAAAAGTTTATCATTTGCTGTTTGAATAATATTTTAAACCTTAAACCATGAGTCATAGCAATTGTGGTGTCAATCATAAGGAGCTCTTGTTTATTCAGAAGATAAGAGTTAAATATATTTTCCTTTAAAATCTCATTAATTAGTTGTGTTACGTGCACATATTTAATCACTAAGTTGTTGCAACAAATTGGTATAGATTAATAAGAACTATGTAGAATATTATATACAGTTTAGGAATAGCTATTTATAATAAAACCGCAAGTGACTAATGTTTGTTCACAACTCAGGTACTTTTGTTTAACCCACAAACACATGACTGCTTGTGGGGGTGAGCAAAAGCAGTTTGGATCTGTCGCTCTGTTTACAGAGGGGACCAGAGGGTGTTCCACACCCCCCACTAAAGTTTTGCACTGAATTATTCATTTATAAAGTGCAACAGCATCATTTGCTGGCAGAAAGCAGTACTACACAGGCAGAAATTCACAACTAAAAAGGACTGATGCCTCCTTCCCCCTAAAATCGTTTTGCTTAGATTTCAGTATTCTAGTTAAAAGATTGAACCCTTGACTGGGAGGCAGCCAGGTACTTTTATTCAAAGGGTGGAACAACAACAACTTGCATTTATATAGCACTTTTAACATAGTGAAGACTTCTGAAGGTACTTCACAGGAGCACAATCGAAGAAAAATTGACAGAGACAAAGGACATTAGGACAGGTAAACTAAAGCTTGGTCAAAGAGATACGTTTTCAGTCTTATGTAATGCATATTCATTCCAAAGTGAACATCCAAGCAACTTACTGTTGGAAAAAAAAAACTTCTCAGGCACGGCAAATTTTGGAAATTTGGGAGGTTATGGTACATCATCATCATCATCATAGGCAGTCCCTAAAAATCGAGGAAGACTTGCTTCCACTCTTAAAATGAGTTCTTAGATGGCTGAACAGTCTAATACGAGAGCCACAGACTCTGTCACAGGTGGGACAGATAGTCATTGAGGGAAGGGATGGGTGGGACTGGTTTGCCGCACGCTCTTTCCGCTGCCTGTGCTTGATTTCTGCATGCTCTCGGCGTGAGACTCGAGGAGCTCAGTGCCCTCCTGGATGCACTTCCTCCACTCTTTGGCCAGGGACTCCCAGGTGTTAGTGGGGATGTCGCACTTTATCAGGGAGGCTTTGAGATACATGCATTTATATCTTATGCCCGATGTTCCTTCCATTCATTTCAATGGAAGGAAAATGAAGCAGGTTCCTGTACAGGCCCCATCTGCTCATCTCAGGTGGACCTAAAAATCCCATGGCACTATTTTGAAGAAGAGCAGTAGATTCCTGGCCAAACTTTATCTACATATCCCTCAACCAACATTACTAAAAATCAGATTATCTGGTCATTAACACATTGCTATTTGTGGGAGCTTGCTTTGCACAAAATTGGCTGCTGTGTTTCCTACATGACAACAATGACTATACTTCAAAAGTACTTAATTGGCTGCAAAGTGCTTTGTGATGTTCTGAAGTCATGAAAAGCGCTATATAAATGCATGTCTTTGGGGTCAAAATTCGGTTGATAAAGCCTGCTGATAACGCCGATGTTAGGTGTTAACTGGGAGTTAGGCGTCGGGGGGCGGCGCCCGGCGCTGTTCACACCTGACGTGAAATTCGCTTCAAATTTTTTAGGGGCAAAAACACTTAACATACCACTGGCTAACACCATGGAAATCATGACGTCAGTACGTGTGCAACACTTCCTTGGCACCTTTCTCGCCACATTCACTTTTGCCGCCTTGTGTAACGGCTGGCGTCCATGACGCCTGAAAAAGATGGACTGCAAAAGGTGGTGAAGAAAATAGGCTGCGTTATTTAAACGGAGTTGCAGCCGGTGCTCAGAGGTCTCGGACAGTGCTGCATTTGATGCTCGCACAGACAGTAGGGTGTTGGTGTCGCACTGCTGCTGTCTCATCAGATTGACAGCTAGTATCTGGGACACATTGGCTGCCATCTTGGCTAACTCTGAAATCTCTATCTCGCTGTGACCTGTGCCAAGTGATGGGGGTAGTGATCGCACACCACGTCGTCCTGTGGTGCTGACTTGAAAGGCGCCGGCTACAGAGACAGCTTAGGCCAAATGTGGATTCTCCCCAGAGGAGATGCCCCAGACGGCGGGGCAGGAGGCCGTACACACGCAGGGTTTACCATCTGCATTACTCTTATCTTGAGATGTCCGAGGAGCAGTGCTTAAGAAGGCTGAGGTTACACAAGGGAGTGGTCATGGAGCTTTGACACCTTCTGTGAACATACCTGGCAGCTGACATCGGCACTAGGACCTCGCTGTCAGTGGCAGTGAAAGTGACAATAGCACTGAACTTCTATGCTACTGGCTCCTTCCAGTCTCCTGTAGGCGATGTATGCCACATTTCTCAATTTGAAGTACATTGCTGCATTTGCCAGGTGACCGACGCTTTCTACGGCAAACGATTCGACTACATCAAATTTAGCATGTGAAGACAAGACCAGGATATGCGCACCCGTGCCTTTGCCAGGCTAACGGGTTTCCCCAGGGTTCAAGCAGCCATTGATTGTACACACATGGCATTGAGGGCCCTGCCCCATAATGGAGAGATCTTTCGGAATCACAAGGGATTCCACTCCCTCATCATAGACAGTCCCTCAGAATCGAGGAAGACTTGCTTCTACTTGTAAAGTGAGTTTTTTGGTGGCTCAAAAATCCAACACGAGAGTCACAGACACTGTCAAAGGTGGGACAGAATATTCGCCGGCGGAAGGGGAGAGTGGGACTGATTTACCACATGCTCCTTCCGTTGTCTGCGCCTGACCTCTTCACGCTCGCAGCGTTGAGCTTCAAAGAGCTCAACGCCCTCCTGGATGCACTTTCTCCACCGAGGGCGGTCTTTGGCCAGGGTCTCCCAGGTGTCAGTGGTGATGTGACACTTCTTCATCAGGGAGGCTTTGAGGGTGTCCTTGTAGCATATCTGCTTAGGGAGTCTCGTGTCTGGCATGCAGACTAAGTGGCCTGCCCAGCGAAGCTGATCGAGTGTGGTTAGTGTTCAATGCTGGGGATGTTGGCCTGGATAAGGGCACTGATGTTGGTGCATCTGTCCTCCCAGGGGATTTGCAGGATCTTGCGGAGACATCGTTGGTGATATATCTCCAGCGACTTGAAGTGTCTTCTGTAAGTCGTCCATGCCTCTGATCCATATGGGAGGATGGGTATTACTACAGCCCTGTAGACCATGAGCTTGGTGGTAGATTTGAGGGCCTGGTCTTCGAACACTCTTTTCCTCAGGCGGCCGAAGGCTGCATGGCACACTGGAGGCGATGTTGAATCTCCATATCAATGACTGCCTTTGTTGACGGGAGGCTCGGAAAGGTATGGGAAGTGGTCCACGTTGTCGAGGGCCGCGCCGTGAATCTTGATGACTGGGAGGCAGTGCTGTGCAGTGAGGACACGCTGGTGGAGGACCTTTGCCTTACGGATGTTAAGTGTAAGGCCCATGCTTTCATATGCCTCGGTGAATACATTGACTATATCCTGGAGTTCAGCCTCAGAATGTGCATAGACGCAGGTGTTGTCCGCGTACTGCAGCTCAACGACAGAGGTTTGGGTGGTCTTGGACCTGGTCTGCAGACAGTAAAGGTTAAACAGCTTCCCACTGGTTCTGTAGTTCAGTTCCACTCCAGCGGGGAGCTTGTTGACAGTGAGGTGGAGCGAGAAAAATTGAGAAAACGGTTGGAGCGATGACACAGCCCTGTTTGACCCCGGTTTAGACGTGGAATGGGTCTGTAATGGATCTGCCGGTAAGGATCACGGCCTGCATGTCATCGTGGAGCAGGCAAAGGATGTTGACAAACGTTTGGCGGCACCATAAGCCCTCACGGTCGACAGTGTCAAAGGCCTTTGTAAGATCGAAAAAGGCCATGTATAAGGACTGCCACTGCTCCCTGCATTTTTCCTGCAGTTGTCGTGATGCAAAGATCATGTCCGTTGTTCCCTGTAGGGGACGAAATCCGCATTGTGACTCCGGGAGGAGCTCCTCTGCCACAGGGAGAAGATGATTGAGGAGAACTCTAGCGACATCCTTCCCAGTGGTTGATAGCAGGAAGATTCCCCTGTAATTGCTGCAGTCAGATTTGTTCCACTTTTTAAAAATAGACATGATCACTGCATCTCTGAGATCTCCCGTCATGTTCTCCTCCCTCCAAATGAGAGAGAGGAGGTCATGAATTTGCGCCAACAGCGTCTCTCCGCCATATTTTAGCGCCTCAGTAGGAATTCCATCTGCACCCGTAGCCTTGTTATTCTTGAGCTGTTTTATGGCTTTGCCTACCTCATGCAGCATTGGAGTTTCACTGAGGTGGTGGTGGGTTGCAAGCTGCAGGATGAAGTCGAGAACACTTGAGTCAAAGGCAGAGTCTCGATTGATGAGATCTTCAAAATGCTCCTTCCAGCAGGCCCTGACAGCCTCTGTGTCCTTGATGAGTGTTTCCCCGTTCTTGGCCAGGAGTGGAGTGGGGCCTTGGGAGTTTGGACCATAGGTGGCCTTGACTGCAGTGAAGAATCCTCGTATGTCGTAGCTGTCGGCTAGTTGTTGTATCTCCTGTGCTTTCTCGATCCACCACCTGTTCTTTAGGTCCTGGGTTTTTTGTTGGACCTCAACCTTGAACTGTCTGTAACGTTGCTTTGTAGCTCCCAAGTTTGGTTGTTGCTTGAGGCTCAAAAATGCTCTACGCTTACGATCTATTAGCTCTTGGATCTCCTGATCATTTTCATCAAACCAGTCCTAATGTTTTCTGGTTGCGTGTCCAAGTGTCTTTTTACAGGCACTGGTTATGGAGGCCTGGAGGGCAGACCAAGCGCTGTGGGCATTGAGTATCTTGGGGTCATCAAGGCACGCCAGATTGGCTGTGAGGCACTGCCTGTATAGGGCTCTCTTAGCTGGGTCTTTAAGTGCCCCAGCATTAATTTTTTTTCAGCACTGCTTCTGCTGTCCCCTCTGCTTTGGAGCTATGTTATTAATGATGATGGATCGGATTAAACGGTAGTCCATCCAGCAGTTGTCAGCTCCTGTCATGGCACGGGTGATGTGCACATCCTTGAAATCCTTGGCTCGGACGATGACATAATCCAGCAGGTGCCAGTGTTTGGAGCGAGGGTGTTGCCACGATGCCTTGTATTTGCCCCTCTGGTGGAACAGGGTGTTGGTGATGTTGAGTTCGTGTTCTAGACATTTTGTCAGGGGTAGGGTGCCATTGGAGTTGGAATTCCTTACCCCCTCTCTGTCAATAATGCCTCCCCAGAGGACTGTGTCTTTGCCGAACCTGGCATTAAAGTCACCTAGGAGGATCAATTTGTCGTCCTTGGGGGTGCAGGACAGGGATGTCTCAAGGTTGGAATAAAAACTCTCTTTAGCCTCATCCGTTGCATCGAGTGTTGGGGCGTACGCACTGATGACTGTGGCACATTGGTTCCAGGATAGCGTAAAGCGAAGCATCATCAGACGTTCGTTAATCCCGCAGGGGGAGTCTTTGAGGCAGCCGACCAGTTCATTTTGACGGCGAAGCTGACTCCATGAAGGCAGCATTCTTCCTCTGGTTTTCCTTTCCAGAAAAAGGTATAACCTCCACCATGTTCCTTGAGCTGGCCTTCTCCTGCCAGCCGGGTCTCGCTTAGGGCAGCGATGTCAATGTCAAAACGTCTAAGTTCCCGGGCAACTATGGCGGTGCAGCATTCCGACTTGTTGCTGTTGGAGTTGTCCATTAGGGTTCTGACATTCCAAGTCCCGATCTTCATATTAGATGAGTGGAAGATACCTGTGCGTGAGTTCTTTAACGTGGGGTGGTCGTTGCACACCGACCACCACACGGGCTTAGCTGAGCAAGGTCTTGGTCCAGTGGCAAGGGGGTCCAAGACGACTGGAGACCTGGCACTGCTGGATGAGCGTAGTTGCCTCTGGCGAGATGTTGGCCGCAAGCTCGGCGCTGAGTAGTGCCCTTGATGGTAGGAGGCCTGCTGCTTGGTTGGGGGCAGGATTTGAGAGGGTCAGTGGTCCCCTGGAGTTCAGTGTGGAAGGCCAGGGTGGTCACAGCCATGGTACTCACCATGTACTGGGGGAGAAGAGGCCAGGTCATCAGTGAGAAAGGAGAGGCCCAATGATCCTCGACAATGCCCGGTGAACCAGGTGAGCCTCCGACCAGGCGATCGGGCCCCTCCAACGGTAATCGGGCTCCTCCAGCGGCGATCAGGCCTCCTCCAGCAGCAATCGACCCCCCTAGCGGCAATCGGACCCCTCCAACAGCGACGACTGGGCCTCTCCTCTTCAACGACGACGGCTGGTCTCTCCTCCTCTCTCAACAGCGGCTGGACCTCACCTCCTCAATGGTGATCAGGCTTCCTCCCCTTCTACTCCTTCAATATACAGCTGGTCTGCGATCACAGGCAGCGATGATCTTCGCTGTCAATGCCCAATATCCTGGCAGTTGCCACGATGCCTTCATCCTGCGGGAGACCAGGTGCCCCGACTCTTCAAGCCACCGCACGAAGGCCATGGCTGGCTCCTGGGTGACAAGGGATATGTGTAGCCCCCTGGCTGATGACACCCCTCCACAATCCCACCACCCCTGCACAGCAGCACTACAACACCAGCCATACCACAACCTGGGCCATTATCGAGCAAACTATCTGGGTTCTGAAGCAGCGTTTCCGCTCTGGAGGGGCATTGCAGTACTCACCTGATAAAGTCTCCATGATCACCGTTGTCTGCTGCATGCTGCACAACCTGGCCATTATCACATCCTCGTGCACGTCCATCAGGGCAGCTCTCTGTTCCTCCAATGGAGTGAGCACTTGGAGGTCGGGCTCCCCTCCACCAGTCCACATTTGCTCCCGTTGGTTGTGTGCGAACTTCACCTGTAACATTTAACAGAAAGTCAGAGTTAGAGGCCTTCTATCAGTGTGTCCCAAGTGCCTGACATACTTTAGTACCATTTATTCTATGACAGTCTTCACAGCTCAATGTAACTAACAATTGTGGCGTGGACTTGCTGTGGCAATGCTTGAATTAGGGTGAGAGGACCTCATAGTAACGGGGAGCCTACCGTCTTCAAGATGCATTTGAAGACTGAGGAGTAAACCACATGAAGGGTAGGTTTGCTGAGCCAAGCAGCAAGGTTAACAGCGCATGTAGGCCCTTGCAGTGGGTGAGGCTGCAAATGGGAACCTCGACTGTGGCCTCACCCACTTAGAACATGGATTTCAAAACACTACATTGAGCAGAGAGTGCACATTGAGGTCAGAGCATAGCTTGTTGAAGTTTGAAATGAAAGATACTCACCTTCACTTACCGCGTCAGGTCATTGCACTTTTTGTGACACTGCATCGACGTCCTTGGCACCGTGTCACTCGCAGATACTCGCTGTGCTATCTCCTCCATAGCCTTCGGTATGTTTGTGGTTAGGGTCTCCTCCCAGCCTCTGTCCTCAGCACCTGCCGACACCTCTCCAGTGCATCCACTGCGGCGTCCGAGAACCGATGGGCACGCTGACGAGCTGCAGCTGCTAGGTCTGCCATGCTCACGGTCTGAGTGAGTGCGTAGGAAGCAAATATAGCCACGAGGCCTTGAGCTGGCCAATCAACGTTTCAATTCAATTCAGGTGGTGCCACTATGTCTGTGGCGCAGCTCCAAATGATGCCTAACACCCAGATGTGGAGCCCACTCTTAACAGCCCACTCAGCGCAGCGTAGTGCATCCAGGTATGTGTGCAACGCCATGAGTTAACACTCCTACCAATTCTTTAGGCGTCAAAACTGTGAGTGGTTTCCCTTAGATGTTTTCGACACACCCCCGCGTTACAATAGTTCTAGACCTGGGAGTGATTACTGTACTGAACAGATGAATGAGTCACGGACAAATACCTTGGTCTCAACCATCAATACTTTATTAAAGCTACCTCAACACAATAAAACGAAACCGCTCCTATCGCGCAGTACCCAACGCCTAAACCTTCTGCTCAGATCCACAGTGTACCCTCGCATCTGTTCCAACTGGCTGGGCATACCCCTATGGTCCTTGCAGCAAAACCTCCCCACTAAAACCCTTCTAAGGCTTGGTTGGGAGAACACACGACACCTCCTCACACAGTGGCTGTGATCTTAAAGATGCATGGGCAGGGATGATGCTCACCGATTCATTGGCTTACTCGCTGCTTCTGCTGGTGAGTCTCTTCTGGTTCCATACTGTCTACGGTTTCTTCTCTCCATCCCAGACAGAGTGCTCGGTCCTTGTCGAGGTGAAGCAAGCGACAGCAAAAGAGAGAGAGCTATGGCCTTGCGGCCACCTTTTATATCCAAAGTCTGTTTGCCTTTTCTGACCAAATAAAGTATTTCTTTGTTTCGAGGATCCTGTTTGTTTGCTTCTTCTGGCCCAATAAAGTTTTCCTTGTTTCGAAGCTTCTGTCTGAGTGGCCCATGTGTATTCCAGTGATGGCTGGTTGATGGGGTTTCGCTTCCAACCGCTCTGGGGCTTGATGGCTTTCTATTATTCTGGCTTCCCGCCTCTCGGGGTTATCTCATTCCAGGTAATAGTCTGATCACTGACCAGTTCTCATTGCTCAACAATGGGCCTCCATCTTTGCCCATTACCTGTGATTAGTTGCCTTATCCTGGCCATTGTAAAGTCCCTGGCCATTGTAAAGTCCCAGACCAACCCCGCCCATCAGATATGGATTCAAGTACAACATGGAAAAATACCTTGGCCCCTCCCACAACAGGCTGCCAGCCTTTTCTGCAGTGAGAAATATTAAAACACAATGTCCAGATATCCAACAATCCTCGGAGAGCCGATGCTTACAACACTGAATATCGCATTTGGGGAGCGCGCCTGAAGGGAGGAGTTAAAAATTTCTCTCATGCAGTGACACCGCATCAAAAATGGCAGTACCAAACTTTGACCCCTTTCTTTTTTCTTTAACCTGCCTGATTTCCGTTATTTGCTGCACGTAAGCGGTCCAGTGAGTCTGGCTGCAGACCCAGGAAGTTCTCTCCAAATGTCACAGTGGTGCAGTAACTTTGCAACAGCGACACAGTACAGCTTAGGTGCAGGAGCAGAAGATGTGAGACCAAAATGGCAGAACAGAAAGTTATATAATTATTGGTTTACTGCGTAGTGACGAGTTCAAATGGCTTTATAGAGCATAGTTCTTACTGTGTCTGATGGCTTTATAGAGCATAGTTCTTACTGTGTCTGATGGCTTTATAGAGCATAGTTCTTACTGTGGCTTTATAGAGCATAGTTCTTACTGTGTCTGAAAACATCCAGACGCAACAACTAGTATTTATATAACGCCTTTAACACAGTGAAACATCCCAAGGCGCTTCATAGGAGTATTGTGCAATAAAAATTTGACACCGAGCCGCATAAGTACAAATTAGCGCAGATGACCAAAAGCTTGGTCAAAGAGGTATGTTTTAAAGAGCAATAATAGCAGAAAATGCTGGAAATCTCAGCGGATCAGGCAGCAACTGTGGAGAGAAAAACAGAGTTAAAGTTTCAGGACGTAGGGTCTGACAAAGGGTCATCAACCTGAAACATTAATTCTGTATTTCTTTCCACAGATGCTGTCTGACCCACTAAGATTTCTAGCATTTTCTGTTTTTATTTCAGATTCCAGCATCCGCAGTATTTTGCTTTCGTAGTAATGTTTTAAGGAGCGTCTTGAAGGAGAAAAGAGAGGTAGAGAGGTGGAGAGGTGGAGAGGTTTAGGCAGGGTGTTCCAGAGCTTGGGGCCTAGGCAACCGAAGGCATGGCCACCAATGGTTGAGCGATTATAATCGGTGATGCTCAAGACGGCAGAATTAAAGGAGCACAGACATCTCAGGGAGTTGTGGGGCTGGAGGAGATTACAGAGATAGGGAGGGGCAAGGCCATGGAGGGATTTGAAAATAAGGATGAGAATTTTGAAATCGAGGCGTCGCTTAACTGGAAGCCAATGTAGGTCAGCGAGCACAGGGGTGATGGGTGAGCGGGACTTGGGGTGAGTTAGGACATGGGCAGCCAAGTTTTAGATCACCTCTAGTTTACGTAGGGTAGAATATGGGAGGCAAGCCAGGTGTGCATTGGAATAGTCAAGTCTAGAGGTAACAAAGGCATGGATGAGGGCTTCAGCAACAGATGAGGTGAGGCAAGGGTGGAGATGGGCGATGTTACGGAGGTAGAAATAGGAGGTCTTAGTTATGCTGCGGATATGTGGTCGAAAGCTCATTTCAGGGTCAAATATGACACGAAGGTAGTGAAAAGTCTGGTTCAACCTCAGACAGAAGTTGGGAAGAGCGATGGAGAAAAACTACTCACCATTCGACCAGCCAATCACTTACCCGCTTGGCTGTGACGTCACACTCGATGTCTTTCTACTTCTTTTTTGCCTTTTGAACCTGAACCAGCTCACCCTCTGTTGAGCTGCTCTCCCAACTGCTGCCCTTTTTGGTGATTGGTGAGTAGTTTTTCTCCATCCCTCTTCCCAACTTCTGTCTGAGGGAGAGCAATAGAGGGAGAGCGAGGCCCATAAAAGGGTGACAGTCGGGAGAGTAGCTCAACAGAGGGAGAACGAGGCCCATAAAAGGGCGGCAGTCAGGAAAACAGCTCAACAGAGGGAGAGCGCGGCCCATAAAAGGGCAGCAGTCGGGAGAGCAGCTCAACAGATGGAGAGCGAGGCCCATAAAAGGGCGGCAGTCGGGAGAACAATTCAACAGAGGGAGAGCAGGTTCAGGTTCAAACGGCAAAAAAGTAGAAAGAAATCAAGTGTGACATCACAACCAAGCGGGTAAGTGATTGGCTGGTCGATTGGTGAGTAGTTTTTCTTTTTTCTTTATCTTTTTCTTATCAGTAAGAAACCTTTGACGTTGTTACCAATTAGTTTAATTTAAGGTTAAGTCATGGCAGGAGAGTCCAGACCCGTGTCATGTTCCTCCTGTGCTATGTGGGAAATCAGGGAACTACATGTGCAGGAAGTGTATCCAGCTGCAGCTCCTGACAGACTGCATTGCGGCACTGGAGCTGTACATGGATTCACTCTGGAGCATCCGTGATGCTGAGGATGTCGTGAATAGCACGTTTATTGAGTTGGTCACACCGCAGGTAAAGATTACACAGCCAGATAGGGAATGGGTGACCATCAGGCAGAGCAGTGGAAGGAAGGTAGTGCAGAGGTCCCCTCCGGTCATCTCCCTCCAAAACAGATACACCACCTTGGGAACTGTTGGGGGAGATGGCTCATCAGGGGAAGGCAACAGCAGCCAATTCCATGGCACCAGGGGTGGTTCTGCTGCACAGGAGGGCAAGAAAATGTCTGGGAGAGCTATAGTGATAGGGGATTCTATAGTAAGGGGAATAGATGGGCGTCTCTGCGGCCACAAACGAGACTCCAGGATGGTACGTTGTCTCCCTGATGCAAGGGTCAAGGATGTCTCGGAGCGGCTGCAGCGCATTCTGGAGGGGGAGGGTGAACAACCAGCTGCTGTGGTACATATAGGTACCAAAGATATAGGTATAAAATGGGATGAGGTCCTACAAGCTTAATTTAGGGATCTAGGAGTTAAATTAAAAAGGAGGATCTCAAAGGTCGTAATCTCAGGATTGCTACGAGTGCCACGTGCTAGTCAGAGAAGGAATTGCAGGATAGCTCAGATGAATACGTGGCTTGAGGAATGGTGCAAGGGGGAGGGATTCAAATTCCTGGGGCATTGGAACCGGTTCTGAGGGAGGTGGGACCAGTACAAACCAGACGGTCTGCACCTGGGCATGACCGGAACCGATGTCCTAGGCAGAGTGTTTGCGAGTGCTGTTGGGGAGGGTTTAAACTAAAATGGCAGGGGGATGGGAATCTATGCAGGGAGGCAGAGGGAAGTAAAAAGGGGGCAGAAGCAAAAGTTAGGAAGGAGAAAAGCAAGAGTGGAGGGCAGAGAAATCAAGGGCAAACTTCAAAAAGGGCCACATTACAACATAATTCTAAAAGGACAAAGACTGTTTAAAAAAACAAGCCTGAAGGCTTAGAGTCTCAATGCGAAAAGCATTCGTAATAAGATGGATGAATTGACTGCGCAAATAGCTGTTAATGGATATGATGTAATTGGGATTACGGAGACATGGCTCCAGGGTAACCAAGGCTGGGAACTCAACATCCAGGGGAGGGGTATTCAATATTCAGGAAGGACAGACAGGAAGGAAAAGGAAGTAGGGTAGCATTACTGGATAAAGAGGAGATTAACGCAATAGTAAGGAAGGACATTAACGTGGATGATGTGGAATCTATATGTGTAGAGCTACGAAACATCAAAGGGCAGAAAATGCTAGTGGGAGTTGTGTACAGACCACCAAACAGTAGTAGGGAGGTTGGGGATGGGACACGTGCAATAAGGGTACAGCAGTTATCACGGGTGACTTTAATCTACATATTGATTGAGCTAACCAAACTGGTAGCAATGCTGTGGAGGAGGATTTCCTGGAGTGTATAAAGGATGGTTTTCTAGACCAGTATGTCGAGGAACCAACTAGAGAGCAGGCCATCGTAGACTGGGTCTTGTGTAACGAGAGAGGATTAATTAGCAATCTGGTAATGCAGGGCCACTTGGGGAAGAGTGACCATAATATGGTAGAATTCTTCATTAAGATGGAGAGTGACACAGTTAATTCAGAGACTAGGGTCCTGAACTTAAAGAAAGGAAACTTTGACAGTATGAGATGTGAATTGGCTAGGATAAACTGGAGAATGATACTTAAAGGGTTGACGGTGGATAGACAATGGCAGATATTTTAATAACACATGGATGAACTACAACGATTGTTCATCCCTGTGGCGTAAGATTAAAAAAGGGAAGGTGGCTCAACAGTGGCTAACAAGGGAAATTAGGGAAAGTGTTAAATCCAAGGAAGAGGCATATAAATTGGCCAGAAAAAGCAGCAAACCTGAGGACTGGGAGAAATTTAGAATTCAGCAGAGGAGGAGAAAGGGTTTAATTAGGAGGGGGAAAATAGAATATGAGAGTAAGCTTGCAGGGAACATAAAAACTGACTGCAAAAGCTTCTATAGATATGTGAGAAAAAAAAGATTAGTGAAGACTAATGTAGGCCCCTTGCAGTCAGAATCAGGTGAATTCATAATGGGGAACAAGGAAATGACAGACCAATTCAACAAATACTTTGGTTCTGTCTTCACTAAGGAAGACACGAATAACCTCGCGAAAATACGAGGGGACCGAGGGTCTAGCGAGAAGGGGGAAGAGGGAAATCCTTATTAGTCAGGAAATTATGTTAGGGAAATTGAAGGGACTGAAGACCGATAAATCCCCAGGGCCTGATAGTCTGCATCCCAGGGTACTTAAGGAAGTGGCCCTAGAAATAGTAGATGCATTGGTGGTCATTTTCCAACATTCCATGGCTCTGGATCAGTTGCTATGGATTGGAGGGTGGCTAATATAACCCCACTTTTTAAAAAAGGAGGGAGAGAAAACAGGGAATTATAGACCGGTTAGCCCGACATCAATGGTGGGGAAAATGCTGGAATCAATTATTAAAGATGTAATAGCACCGCCTTTGGAAAGCAGTGACAGGATCGGTCGAAGTCAGCATGGATTTATGAAAGAGAAATCATGCTTGACAAATCTTCAAGAAAGAAAGAACTAGTAGAGTGGACAAAGGAGAACCAGTGGATGTGGTGTCTTTGGACTTTCGAAAGGCTTTTGACAAGGTCCCACACAAGAGATTAGTGTGCAAAATTAAGGCACATGGTATTGGGGGTAATGTACTGACGTAGATAGAGAACTGGTTAGCAGACAGGAAGCAAATTGTGGGAATAAACGGGTCCTTTTCAGAATAGCAGGCAGTGACTAGTGGGGTGCCGCAGGGTTAAGTGCTGTGACCCCAGCTATTTACAGCATACATTAATGATTTAGATGAAAGAATTGAATGTAATATCTCCAAGTTTGCAGATGACATTAAGCTGGGTGGCAGTGTGAGCTGTGAGAAGGATGCTAAGAGGCTGCAGAGGGAATTGGAGAGGTTATATGAATGGGCAAATGCATGGCAGATGCAGTATAATGTGGATAAATGTGAGGTTATCCACTTTGGTGGCAAAAACAGGAAGGCAGATTATTATCTGAATGGTGACAGATTAGTAAAAGGGGAGGTGCATTGAGACCTGGGTGTCATGGTACATCAGTCATTGAAGGTGGCATGCAGGTACAGCAGGCGGTAAAGAAAGCGAATGGCATGCTGGCCTTCATAGCGAGGGGATTTGAGTATAGGAGCAGGGAGGTCTTACTGCAGTTGTACAGGGCCTTGGTGAGATCACACTTGAGTATTGTGTGCAGTTTTGGTCTCCTAATCTGAGGAAGGACGTGCTTGCTAATGAGGGAGTGCAGCGAAGGTTCACCAGACTGATTCCCAGGATGGCAGAACTGACACATGAGGAAAGACTGGATCAGCTAGGCTTTTACTCATTGGAATTTAGAAGAATGAGAGGACATCTCATAGAAACTTATAAAATTCTGGCGGGACTGGACAGGTTAGATGCAGGAAGAATGTTCCCAATGTTGGGGAAGTCCAGAACCAGGGGTCACAGTCTAAAGATAAGGGGTAAGCCATATAGGACCGAGATAAGGAGAAACTTTTTCACCCAGAGAGTTGTGAACCTATGGAATTCTCTGCCACAGAAAGTTGTTTCCAGTTCGTTGGACATATTCAAAAGGGAATTAGAAGTGGCCCTTACGGCGAAAGGGATCAGGGGGTATGGAGAGAATGCAGGGGTGGGGTACTGAGGTTGCATGATCAGCCATGATCATATTGAATGGCGTTGCAGGCTCGAAGGGCCGAATGGCCTGCTCCTGCACCTAGTTTCTATGTTTCTATGTTTTTATGAGTCAGTGTCTATGGAACGGAGTTGTGGCGGGGACCGAAAACAATGGCTTCAGTCTTCCCAATATTCAATTGGAGAAGATTTCTGCTCATTCAGACACCTCAATTTTACCACAGCTTTCTAACACACTAATGCATTTGCAATTTATCAACCATTCCCATCTAAAGATTAATATCAATTTTGTTAGGAACTTCCCTGGATTTAAATACTGTGAACGATGTAAGCTGATTATAACCAGTATTGTGGATTAATTTGTAGAGTTCATAATTACAAATTTTATTGAATGAGGTCGACACTTAATTTATGTTAAGAGGTTTACTTTGGAGGCCTAAATGCTCAAGGCTGTTCTTTTGTCTCCGTAACTAATTCTCACTCCCCTTCCTCTGCAACTATAATTTTGGATCATTTCACCCCATTTCTTGATGAGCACAAGTCTACTGCCCAAACTCTGGCACAAAATAGCACTAAAGTTTGACTTTCTGCTCAGAAATGGCACAGTACAACTAGCATAGGAAACCCAAATGTGGCATTGATAGAAGAGAGCTCTGCTGAAATTGGGATGAGAGTATGTTAATGGGGCAAAATAAAGGAAACGTTAACTTGCTGCATCTTGTCCATATTATGCCTAATTTGGAAGTACTTAATGCTGACCCTTGTGAGAAAGAGCAATACCACTGCTTTCTTAGGACAAGCCACATGAGTACTTCCCATCAGATCCACAACTTTTATGAAAATCTACAAATCAATCAGCCCAGTTTCTGTAAAATAACAAGCAAATAAGGAACTGGTTGCATTAGCGATAAGTTAGAGCTTGTATTGTTGCTGTATAATGTCTGACCCCACCTTGAGTATTATGTGCAATTCTAGTTACCTGATCATATTGTTTTGACCTTGAAAGGTTAAAGATGCGAGGAAACAAAATGATTTCAGGTGTCAGGAATCTAAGATATGAAGAAAGATTAAGGCTTAGTTTTCTTTGGAAAAATAGAAGAATTTGGGGTGCCCTAATTGAGCTTTCCAAATTTATGAAGGAATTTAACAAAACTGATCCAAGTAAACTGTCCATTATAATCAAGGGTTTAAATACCAAAGGAGACACATTTAAGAAGTTGTGAATCAAAAGGGAAATCAGGTGGTACTTTCTTTTTTTAACAAAAAGTGCTAATAGGTTGTGGAATAAGTTACCAAGATGAGACATTGAAGCAAAATGGGTTAAAAAGGCAACAGAAAGGATTAAGAAATCTGGTGAGAAGCCGGTGAATGGGTTAAGATGAGACAAAAAGCATCAGGTGCATGGAGTTGGATGGCCTTTGCCTGTTTATAATTTTATGGCATTATGGTTTGACACCAAGAGAAATGGTGTAATCTAGTCAATGAAAATGATCAGCACTTACATTTTCACCTGAGCTCAATTTTTCTCTTTGCCGATTTTTGGCGCCCAGGAGGATTAACGGATGATTTTTTGGTGCTCGATTGCGGCAAAAAAAAGTTCAAACTTTCACCAAAGTAAAATTTCATTTTGGCGTTGCAGTACCAGAAGTTAAGTCTGGGGGTGGAGCTTCAAGTGTGCGCCAAAAAGTCTCTGAGCATGCGCCGGGAAAAAAAATCACTGATTCCACGTGACGGGTGTGCCCGCTCATCCACAGTGAAGTTCCTGGTCTGGATTAGCAGCCTGTGAGAACACATTCGGATCAGAGCTGGATCTGAACATTTAAATTTTAGCTGCAAAAGATGGATCCAAGGGAAGGGGAAGGAGAAGGACAAGGGGAAGGAGAGGGGGAAGGGGGAAGGACCAAGAGACATCATTGAGAGGAGATGGGATGTGCTTGAGAACAAAGGAAGAATTGGACAAAGGAAAGTGAAACCCTCTCTACTAGCAAAACATTGGGACCAAGTTGCAGAAGTGTTCAATGCATTGGCTATGACCCCGAGAAGCGGCGTGCAGGTCAAAAAGTGGCAGGACCTTGGCCAAGCAGTTACTGTAAATAATATTTTTATTTATGCACTGCAATTACATTTTTAAATGTGACTAATATGTGTGTGTGTGTGTGGCCACCACAGCAGAAGGACCCGCTCTTAAAAAGTTCTATTTTCATCTCCAAAAACTGGAGGAGAAGCGCCGTGGAAAGATCACTGATATGATTAAATCTTGCAAGAGAAGATCAAGCACCAATGTGGACACTGGGCCCAGGTTACCGAGAGAGGGTAAGCCCTGAAAATTGCACAGTCTGGGTTGGCATCATGGTCTTTGAAAAGAGCCTGCGCTGTGTGACCCGCACATTCATATCATCCTGTCCCCTCTGCCCCCTCCCCTGCTGCTAACCAAACATCTGTTCTGTTATGTTTTGCAGGTGTTGGGTATCAGGAAGAGACAGAAGCTTAAGCAGAAGCAGAAGTAGAAGCAGAGCATGATCAGGAAGCCATCAGTCCAGATATTCTTCATCAACACCAGGACGAGGATGAGCTGGAGAATGAAGGGCAGCAGGAAGACCCCAATACTGAGATTTTTACATTGGAATTGGAGCCAATGAACCCCTGAGGGCATCAAGCACTTGCTGAGCGATACAACTGACGCGGCATTTCATGGTGTACAATCTGAGGCTGTGGGTCCCAAGTGGATTGCAGTAAGCCACATCTGGGAGACGGCCGAGGAGGGTGGGAAGGAGAGCTCAACCTGAAATGCAGGATGCAGGGGTTATAGAACAGCTCATGGGAATGAGTGGGGAGAGCATTGAGTTAACGATATCGCTCCTGGACACCATGGGTGGGGTGAAGGTAGAATTAGCAGGACTGTCAGTAGAAGTAGCAACACTGTCTGGAGGAATGGGAGCACTGTCAGGACAGATGAGGGAGGGGATGTCGGAGATTAGGGAGGGAATTTCGGCTGCTGCAATAAGTGGACACACCCAGCCTGTCATTGCACAACAGCAATTGCCAGCATCAACTGCTGACACTCACTTTCCAATCATTAGACCAACCTCAGGTAGTATGCCGCGGGTTGATCCACAGGCTGAAGAAGAGTCCGAAGAGGAACCCAGGCCGTCCACAATGTTGTCTGCTAGGTCTGTCCCTGTCGAACCCCACCAACAGCAAATGCATCTTCACACAGAAAACTGAAAGAACCTTGGTGTCGGGGAGATGAAATAGAAGTCTGAGACAACGGGCATGGGTAGGGGTATAGGCAAAAACTGGGGCAAGAGGGGCGCACAGCGCTAAGGTCTTTGAATAATTGGGAGAGATGACTGCAGCTAGAGTTTGTTTGTTGCTGCTACTTGTTGTTTTCTTAATTGAAAAGTTTAAAGTTTGATACAAATTTTTTAATTAAAGTTAAGTACAACTGTACAAATGTTTACTAAACCTAATTATTTTTTAAATAATCCTGCACATTATTTTTTAAATTAAAGCAACATAAACAACATTAGGTACATTATTATGTACATTATTTTTTCAAACTAACAGGTGCAAAGATTCAACATTGTCACACCGTTTAGCCTTCAGGCAGTGAAGGGGTTAAAAATCATTAATGTTTCTAAAAGTTTGTGGCTACGCTTAGAGAAGCGTGGGACCGTAAAATATAACTCTCAAAAAGGGAGTATTTGGCAGATGTCCTAACATATTCAGATAGCGTAGAAAAACTCGACGAATTGTCTAGAATAGGGAAACTTTATCTTAGAAGAACACGAGATAATAATACAAAGGAGGATTGAAACACTCCAGTTTGTCTGTCATTAATCAAGGACTCATAGGTCTGGGAACAAGTTCTTTATAATTACTTAACCGTAGAAAAATAATGATGTCGCACGTAACTAATCAGATAAGAGCCGCACGGAAATGAAATAATGAAATTATATGTACCAATGAAATTGTTGTAACTAGGCGAAGACTTGTGACACATTAGGGGAAACAACCAATGGAAAACATCCGCGCATATGTTTCATGATTTTGTATGTATTTTGAATGTATAAAAATAGCAGTCCCTAAGCTGCTTGGAGAGAACAGCTGGTTGGGTCACCGAATTATTGAACTCATACAGAAATGTTTCTTCCTTGATCAAGTTCTTAATAATAAACGATTATTTTCTCCAAAACAGACCTGTATTGAGTATCTTTGTAATACTCCACAACAGGCAGCAAAGCGATTATGGATTAGCTGCTGATGCAAGTCTCTATTATGGCGATAGGTGCATGAGGCCGACTCCTCCACCGTCATCCTACGGGTTGAGGTGGTGGTATGGGTTCATCCTCCTCCTGCTGCTGGTTCTCCTCCTCCTCCTGCTGCTGCTCCTCCTCCTCGTCCTCATTGTCAGCCTCCTCTTCCTCCTACCCCCACCCCCTTATCCCCTTCAATGTTCAGTACCTGTCCCCTCATGATGGCCAAGTTGTGCAGCATGCAGCATATGACAGTGAACTGACTGACGTGGTGAGGGGCATAGTGCAGGTAGCCTCCAGAGTGGTCCAGGCATGGAAACGTTGCTTCAGTATGCCAATTGTCTGCTCTATGATGCTCCGTGTCGTTATGTGCGACATGTTGTACTGACGCTCTGGCTCAGTGTGGGGATTGCATAGGGGGAGTCATAAGCCAGATGGTGAGCCCGTACCCTTTGTCCCCGAGCAACCAGCTGTGCCCTTCTGGCAGCTCCTGAAACATGGTAGATATAATGCTCTCGCGTAGGATGAAAGCATCATGGATACTACCTGGATATTTGGCATCCACTGCCATGATCCGATGCATATCATCGCAGATGAACTGGACATTTAGGGAGTGGAACCCTTTCCTGTTGCAATAAACCTCGGAGTCATCCAAAGATGCTCTCAAGGCGATGTGGGTACAGTCAATCACACCCTGTACCTTGGGGAAGCCAACATTTCTGGAGAACCCCACAGTCCTGTCTACATTGCCTGCGTAGTCATAGGGAAATTGATGAATTAGTCGCTTTTGGCATACTGTGTAGCAGTCACCTGTCGAATGCAGCAATGTGTGGTGCGCTGCGAGATGCAGCACATGTCCCTAGTTGTTGCTTGAAATGAGCCAGAAGCATAGAAGGCAAATGCTGCAGTGACCTTTACTTCCACAGATAGGGCAGTCCTCCTGCCACTTCTTGGCTGTATATCTGCCCTGACTAGTTGGCAGATCTCTGTGATGACCTCCTTTCTAAATCGCAGCCTGCAAATGCAGTCTGCCTCACTCAGGTACGAGCGCCTGTCTCTGTAGATTCAATCAGGGTATGGCATCCTCTCCGTCAATCCCCGAGCTATCTGGTTTCTCCAATGGTGGCGTCATACTATCCGTCACCTCTGATGGCATGCATGCAAATGAACCTTATGACAGGAGGCATAGTCAGAGTTGCCACCATAATTATTATTGTTATGTTGTTATTATCATTTATTGTGAGACAGTACTTACTGAAGCACACACACCTTTGCTGGGTGATGACCTAGTAGAACGGACCACATCCTGGTCTGGTCATGCGCAACACTAGGCTCTGTCTCTATGGAGACGCGACGCACAGTGATTTATGGCACTTTAATTATAGCTTTTGTCAAAATGCGTATGTTTGCTGCTGTGCACCAAACTGTTGTCCTGTCTCCGATGCACAGGTTGGATTGCCAGCCGGCAGGATTGCTCCCTCAGCCAGACAGAAACACAGGAGATTGGCACTCAGCTTGGAAAGAAGCCCGGGGATGGAATCCAAGTGCCGAGCTCCTGTGCCTGGAGCCCCGTGAGCAGAGATTCTGTAATGAGGTGGAGTCGCAATTTGCCTTCTCACATAACACTCTCAAAAAATTAAATCTCTCACATTTTGTGGGAAAAATTAACTTCCTGAGTTATTTTTCGAGTTCCCTCTGCAAAAATCATTATAAATTTGTGTTTTAAATTGTCTTCTTCCCACGCTCCAAAATCTCAGAAATATACTCAGCGCTGATTTTCTTAAGTTAATGTACGGTTTTTCTGATCGGTATTAAGGCCACTCTGCGCCGTTCTGAAAAAAATCAGTGTTGGCCAAAAATGGCCAAAAACGCAGGGAAATCAGTTTTCACCCAGACCTGCGCCACAAAATCTGGCGTACAAAAAATCCGGCGATGACAGTCGCCGCCGGCGTACAACCTTTGAGGAAAATTGCAAAATCACGATTTATCCAAAAAAATTAGCGGATGCAAAAAAAACGGTGCACAATGGTGGCAAAAATTGAACCTTTGTCTTCAAACAGCTCTCCCTGAGCAAACTGATTTCTCTAAAATAGGAAAATTTAGTGTGGATGCATGTTTCTGTATACAAAGCCAGCAGTGAGTCCACCAGCTCAGTCCTAACACATACAGTTACTATGATGTATAATCACACTGTTTGATAAACCATTACATAGCTTTACATAGATCTACTTTCAATCCTTTCTTGTAAAAGCAGATGCCTTTGATGCGTATTGGAGACTCACAAAAGGTATCCCTCCATGCCAGGCGACCATAAAATCCCCAGAAGACTTCAGAGTCCATCAATAGCATATTATATCAAAATTCCTATACTGATTTCTTTTTACAAATCTTTTTGAAAGTGATCTTGACAGTTATGCACTTCCCTCTGATTTTTTCCTGTGAATAAATCCCATTGATCTTTCCTAAGACATGTACAAATGTTCTACTAATATTTAATAGCATATCTTAAGAAATCTCACAGTACTTATTATCACACTGTGATATTTCTCCTAACAGCTACATAATTTCTTTTGAAAAGTACAAATTTTAAATTACAAGTCACTTTTACATGGCAAAGTTCAGGCTGTATAGATTATTCATAGGCAGAATATCTTCAGTAGCACTGGGAAATGTTTAGTTTTCTTAATAAGTATTCTTGCTTCTTTTTGCTTCAATATACTTGAAATCTGATCGTGCTCGCCATCGGAGCAGGCCAGGGAGTGGAAGGAGCAGCAGGTGCTGGAGCAGGAGAGCGACGGCAGTGAAGAGGGTGACTGGATTGGAAGCCACCAAGGTCCAGGTCACTGATTGGAGTGTGGGCAGGTACATCAGGAGTGGCGTGGTCGGGGCGCAGAAGTGGCGAGTGATCATGGAGCGACATGATCGGGGCCCAGGAGAGGTGTGAGTTCGGGGCTCAGCAGAGGCGAGGGCCCAGTGGAAGCTTGGGCCAGCCCACACTGCGATATGTGTGCGCACTAGGTCCGTGCAGCAGAGCTGGTCTCCAGCTGTCTTGGTTAATCCTTGCCACTGGACCAAAACCTAGCTCTGTCAAGCCCGAGTGGTGACTGGTGTGCAACAGCCAACAGACATTAAACAAATCCACACAGAGGTATCTTCCACCCTTCAAGATTTAGTTCTGGATCTGGAATATTGGCCCAGAAGTCCCGTTTTTTCTTTCCTGCGGGCATTCGACTAAAAATAGGACGGAAGATGCGCACCTACCTTTTGGTCGAATGCTCACCAGAGATCCCAGAGTCGAGGCCTCCTCTTCTTGTGCAATGGAGCGCGTTCACGTTGGGACGTGCGCAGGCCTGGAGCTGGAGTCACATGGCTCTGGGCAGCCAATCAGGTACAGTATATTCTCATTCATAATAATGGAAACTCCGTAAGTTGGAGTTCCCATTATTATGAATGAGAAACAGCCCCCAAAAAACTAATATGCAATAATAACAGAAAAAAAAGCACAACATATTTTTATTAATTTCAATTAGTTATTTATGTATTTAAAAAATATATATCTTTCCAATTTTTAAAAAAGTTTTTTTAATCATGGTTTAAAATATACTTACCATAGTGAGGATGGTTTTTAACAATAACATGTGTTTATAAAATTTTATTTTACAATGCTTTTGTGTGTTTTAAAACTCTGATGCCTGTAAGAGTAGGCTATGCGCCTGCTTTTATGGGTAAATCCCGCAATCTTGGCCTTGCAAATGTCCTCGCTCCCGATATGCATCATAATCATCATCATCGTAGGCAGATCCTCAGAATCGAGGAAGACTTGCTTCCACTCTTAAAATGAGTCCTTAGGTGGATGAACAGTCCAATACGAGAACCACAGTCCCTGTCACAGGTGGGACAGATAGTCGTTGAGAGAAAGGATGGGCGGGAGAGGTTTATGGCATGCTCTTTCCACTGCCTGCGCTTGACTTCTGCAGGCTCTTGGCGATGAGACTCAAAGTGCTCAGCACCCTCCCGGATGCACTTCCTCCACCTAGGGCAGTCTTTGGCCAGGGACTCCCAGATGCCAGAATCTTGACAGATCGGAAAAGCCGGTATTCAGCGCATGCGCATTGTGCGCTGAAAACCAGCTTTTCCGATGCCTTCCCGGATCCGTATAAACTCTGTACGGACCCGGGGAGGCCAGGATTTCTGGGCCATTAGGTCCCTCATTGAACACCTGTGAACATTATGGCATGGAAGCAGGTCATCCTCAATTCGAGGGACTGCCTATGATGATGATTATGATATTTGAAATGCAGTTCAGTTTTAGACAGACATGAAGTGACACTGCATAAGGCTGGGAGCTCAGCTTGTGTACGTGGTTGTCCAGTGAGTGGCTGAGCTATAGGACTTAGAGGGTCCTGGGTTTGACACACACTCTGTGCTGAATTAGCTGATTTCAGCTGGGGTGGCAGAAGGTGCAGTACAATAGGCATGTTGGGCAAGGGGTTTCCCATTCCTGATCACTATTCACTGACCCTTCCTGGAAATAGATAGATGTAGGTGTTGGATTTTATCTTTGATACCCTCAATCTCTGTGGGCAATCGTTTGCCACCAATCACTGTCAAGGCTCACATGTGAATAATGGCCACTTGGGTAAGCTATTGGATGCAACTCACGCATCTGCACCCCAGCAATGATTCAGCATCTTCAGAGAGTGGGTAGAACACTGTTAGAGAAAATTGGCAAGAAACAAGAAAGAAAAGGAGTCAATAAAGAATGGAGCAGCCAGCTTTCTAATAGAAATTCAACAAAAAGAAAAGCTTGCAATTTTATAGAATCCCTCACATAAAACATCTCTGAGTGCTTTACAAGAGGACATGGGGGGCATGAGCAGGAGATGGGAAGGATTAAGGCTGGTAGATTGAAAGCACAGAATCAAAGGAATACATTTAAAGCACTTTAGAAGGAGTGGAGACAGGTTGCAACTGAAAGTGATTTAGGAGAGAGTTCGAAAGTGGTGGGGCATTGTAGGAGCAGCCACTAGTGGTTATGTCATAGTGACAGTGTTAAAATCCCAAGCTCTCTATCACAGAGGAAAATATTCAGACTACTCCCGATAGAGACAACACTGCTGAAGGAAACAATAAATGTTGTAAAGTATGCACCTTGAGTATGCTCACAGTTTTGGTGTGCTGTCGTTCATGCTCGAGGCCTTCCGCAAGAGGTGGGCACCGGACGGACTGGAGTGCATCATTACCCCCGGCAACCAAATTTTAATTTGACTGTTTATTGTTAAGTTTTATTGGGTAATTTGTCGGTTTTAGTCCCACCTTTAATCAAGGGGTGCTTGATTTAGGCACTAAAATCGTTGTAGAGCTGTTGAGTGCTAGCACCTCACAACTCTGGGAAATCCCCTCCAAGCCTTTCAGTTCTGTATAATCTTGCCATCCGGAGGAGGCAGGGGTCCCCAATGGAGTGTTCTCTATGTGGGAGACCTCCATTTATTTATTGGGGACTTGGCCTGGAGGGTGTTGCACGGGGCAGTCCGGTGCAATCATTTTTTAAGTCGGTTCACAGACTCCCAAGCCGTCTGCAATTTCTGTGGTCTGGAGGAGTCCGTGTTCCATGTCTATGTTCAATGTGAGGTTGCAGCCCCTCTTTCAATATTTGAGTGGGTTGCTCCTCAAATTCTGGTTACAGTTCAGTCCTACGCTCCTGATCTTTGGGCACCCTGTGTGGAAGGGAGCGGGCAGGTAGGAGGACCTCCTTGTGGGCTTGCTCCTGGGCATGGCCAAGGTGGCCATTAACCAGTCCAAGCAGCGGGCGGTCGAGGGGGTCGTTCAGCCCAACTGCCTGCCTCTCTTCCGTGGTTACATCCGATCCAGGGTGTCCCTGGAGATGGAGCACGCGGAGTCTACCGGTACGTTGGCGACCTTCCACGAGAGGTGGGCGCCGGAGGGACTGGATTGCATCATCACCCCCAGCAATCAAATTTTAATTTGATTTAAGTTTCGTTAAGGTTTAAATTGATAATTTGTGGGTTCTAGTGCCCTTGCCAAAAGGAGGTACTTGATTTTACGTTCTCACCAAAATAGTGTAGAGCTGTTGAGTTGGGAATGGCTTATCCAGTTCCGTGATGTTCACAAGACTCAATAAGACCCCAGCCTGTTGGGTTCGGGTGATCCATAATGAGGCAGGTGGTTGTGAGCCTGATGGATGAACTGGTAATATATAATGTGATTGTTAAACCTTTTGCTAATAAACCAACAAGTTAACATAAGAACATAAGAAATAGGAACAGGAGTAGGCCATACGGCCCCTCGAGCCTGCTCCGCCATTCAATAAGATCATGACTGATCTGATCATGGACTCCGCTCTACTTCCCTGCCCGCTCCCCATAACCCCTCATCCCCTTATCGTTTAAGAAACTGTCTATTTCTGTCAGATTTATTCAATGTCCCAGCTTCCATGGCTCTCTGAGGCAGCGAATTCCATAGATTTACAACCCTTTGAGAGAAGAAATTTCTCCTCATCTCTGTTTTAAATGGGTGGCCCCTTATTCTAAGATCACGCCCTCTAGTTCTAGTCTCCCTCATCAATGGAAACATCCTCTCTGCATCCACCTTGTCGAGCCCCCTCATAATCTTATACATTTCAATAAGATCACCTCTCATTCTTCTGAATTCCAATGAGTAGAGGCCCAACCTACTCAACCATTCCTCATAAGTCAACCCTCTCAGCCTCAGAATCAACCTAGTGAACCTTCTCTGAACTGTCTCCAAAGCAAGTATATCCTTTCGTAAATATGGAAACCAAAACTGCACGCAGTTTTCCAGGTGTTGCCTCACCAGTATCTTGTATAGCTGAAGCAAGACTTCATTGCTTTTATACTCCATTCCCTTTGCAATAAAGGCCAAGATTCCATTGGCCTTCCTGATCATTTGCTGTACCTGCACACTAACCTTTTGTGTTTCATGCACAAGTACCCCCAGGTCCTGCTGTACTGCAGCACTTTGCAATCTTTCTCCATTTAAATAATAACTTGCTCTTTGATTTTTTTTCTGCCAAAGTGCATGACCTCACACTTTCCAACATTTTACTCCATCTGCCAAATTTTTGCCCACTCACTTAGCCTGTCTATGTCCTTTGCAGATTTTTTTGTGTCCTCCTCACACATTGCTTTTCCTCCCATCTTTGTATCGTCAGCAAAATTGGCTACGTTACACTCAGTCCCTTCTTCCAAGTCATTAATATAGATTGTAAATAGTTGGGGTCTCAGCACTGATCCCTATGGCACCACAGTAGTTACTGGTTTCCAACCAGAGAATTAACCATTTATCCTGACTCTGTTCTCTGTCAGTAAGCCAATCCTCTATCCATGCTAATATATTACCCCCAACCCCGTGAACTTTTATCTTGTGCAGAAACCTTTATGTGGCACCTTGTCAAATGCCTTCTGGAAGTCCAAATACACCACATCCACTGGTTCCCCTTTATCCACCCTGATGTTCGTTACATCCTCAAATTAGCAATGTGTTGCTTTGAATTCTTAAGCAAAGAACCCATGGAGCAAATACATTACAAGTGGCAAAATGCAACTTCCATAGGCCCTCAAAAAGACATAGAAACATAGAAACATAGAAAATAGGTGCAGGAGTAGGCCATTCAGCCCTTCTAGTCTGCACCGCCATTCAATGAGTTCATGGCTGAACATGCAACTTCAGTACCCCCTTCCTGCTTTCTCGCCATACCCCTTGATCCCCCTAGTAGTAAGGACTTCATCTAGCTCCCTTTTGAATATATTTAGTGAATTGGCCTCAACTACTTTCTGTGGTAGAGAATTCCACAGGTTCACCACTCTCTGGGTGAAGAATTTTCTCCTCATCTCGGTCCTAAATGGCTTACCCCTTATCCTTAGACTGTGACCCCTGGTTCTGAACTTCTCCAACATTGGGAACATTCTTCCTGCATCTAACCTGTCTAAACCTGTCAGAATTTTAAACGTTTCTATGAGGTCCCCTCTCATTCTTCTGAACTCCAGTGAATACAAGCCCAGTTGATCCAGTCTTTCTTGATAGGTCAGTCCCACCATCCCTGGAATCAGTCTGGTGAATCTTCGCTGCACTCCCTCAATAGCAAGAATGCCCTTCCTCAAGTTAGGAGACTAAAACTGTACACAACACTCCAGGTGTGGCCTCACCAAGGCCCTGTACAACTGTAGCAACACCTCCCTGCCCCTGTACTTAAATCCCCTCGCTATGAAGGCCAACATGCCATTTGCTTTCTTAACTGCCTGCTGTACCTGCATGCCAACCTTCAATGACTGATGTACCATGACACCCAGGTCTCGTTGCACCTCCCCTTTTCCTAATCTGTCACCATTCAGATAATAGTCTGTCTCTCTGTTTTTACCACCAAAGTGAATAACCTCACATTTATCCACATTATACTTCATCTGCCATGCATTTGCCCACTCACCTAACCTATCCAAGTCGCTCTGCAGCCTCATAGCATCCTCCTCGCAGCTCACACTGCCACCCAACTTAGTGTCATCCGCAAATTTGGAGATACTACATTTAGTCCCCTCGTCTAAATCATTAATGTACAATGTAAACAGCTGGGGCCCCAGCACAGAACCTTGCGGTACCCCACTAGTCACTGCCTGCCATTCTGAAAAGTTCCCATTTACTCCTACTCTTTGCTTCCTGTCTGACAACCAGTTCTCAATCCACGTCAGCACACTACCCCCAATCCCATGCGCTTTAACTTTGCACATTAATCTCTTGTGTGGGACCTTGTCGAAAGCCTTCTGAAAGTCTAAATATACCACATCAACTGGTTCTCCCTTGTCCACTTTACTGGAAACATCCTCAAAAATTTCCAGAAGATTTGTCAAGCATGATTTCCCTTTCACAAATCCATGCTGACTTGGACCTATCATGTCACCTTTTTCCAAATGCGCTGCTATGACATCCTTAATAATTGATTCCATCATTTTACCCACTACTGAGGTCAGGCTATAATTCCCTGTTTTCTCTCTCCCTCCTTTTTTTAAAAAGTGGGGTTACATTGGCTACCCTCCACTCGATAGGAACTGATCCAGAGTCAATGGAATGTTGGAAAATGACTGTCAATGCATCCGCTATTTCCAAGGCCATCTCCTTAATACTCTGGGATGCAGCCCATCAGGCCCTGGGGATTTATCGGCCTTTAATCCCATCAATTTCCCCAACACAATTTCCCGACTAATAAAGATTTCCCTCAGTTCCTCCTCCTTACTAGGCCCTCTGACCCCTTTTATATCCAGAAGGTTGTTTGTGTCCTCCTTAGTGAATACCGAACCAAAGTACTTGTTCAATTGGTCTGCCATTTCTTTGTTCTCCGTTATGACTTCCCCTGATTCTGACTGCAGGGGACCTACGTTTGTCTTTACTAACCTTTTTCTCTTTACATATCGATAGAAACTTTTGCAATCCGCCTTAATGTTCCCTGCAAGCTTCTTCTCGTACTCCATTTTCCCTGCCCTAATCAAACCCTTTGTCCTCCTCTGCTGAGTTCAAAATTTCTCCCAGTCCCCGGGTTCGCTATTCTCCGCTGTGCTTGAAATCTATGAACATTGTGTCAAGGTAACAACTTGATTATGTTGTTCTTGCGGTTTAACATGTCATCTTTTGTTATCTTGTTGAAATTGGCCTACAAAAAGAAAACTGTAGATGGAATCAGGCCGTAAGCAGCAGGCTGGGCTGTTTTAGTATTAATTACATTTCATGTAACAATAAAAGCCTTTTTCTGTTGTTAAGATAAACAAGGATAAGAAAGACCATATAACCTTTCCCTAAAAGGAAATTGTGATTCTCTTTACAGAATATCCTTTCCCTAAGGTAGAGAATTGTGCTCTGTGCAATTTTACTCACATTGAGGCAAACAAATTAGAAGTGAGTAAAGGAACCATGCCCAAAGGCAGTGTTTATAGAACAAACTAGAACAAACTCTACCTTTTTAAATCTTGCCCTTTTTTGTGTCATCTCCTTTCGTGTTAATTTTTAGTGCCTACCCTATCATTTCTGCAGCTTCACAGATGACTGTATCGTCATCAACATAAAACAAGTCTTTGTCCTCACACACAGACCAGAAGTTGAAACAAATCAAGGTAGAGACTAGGTTTGCTCGATGAGAAAAAAACAGCCTAAGGTGCGATAATTGTAGATTTCTTATCATTCATTATGATTGTTTGTGGTTACTGTTAAGTAATGGATTTGCAAACATTTGTCAGTCTTTAGCATTGTTTTTCTGATTAATGCCTTGGGTTGCTTTACAACGTTAAAAGCGCTATATAAATACAAGCTTTTGTTGCAGTTGATTAGTGCAACGGTTTTTTAATATGTAATACCAAAGGGAGGCCACGAAGGCCACAGAAACTCAGGTCTATTTGCTTCTTCAGGAGCATCACTAGTTTCAATTGTACCTTGGGACGTTTTTCTACATTAAAGGCGCTATGTTGTTGTTGTCATACCTGGATTTGGAGCCCCCAGCTCGTGAGGTCAAGGTCATTTGGGTTTTATCATTAAATCTAGCACTAAGCAGCGCAGTGTGTTTCAGGACTCACTTTGATCTGTGGCCAGATGAGTAAAGGAAAATGAAGGTATTAAAAATGTTTGATTGCTCACCTACTGACTCAACTGAATGATCGACTACAAATCTAATAATAGAAGTATATTACCAGGCGTTAGCACAGCTATTATTAACTCTTTTTAGGCAGTCAATTTGACTATTTGCTACTGTACCACAGAGTTCAAAAGTGCGGGTTGGAAATTGTGATTTGATGTAAAGTGAATTCCCTGTCAACCAGATGGTCAGGGTGTGGAGATGTCCAACGAGGGAAGGTACGAAGGTACGAAGGCCTCTATTTTCCACTTGCTGGATTTTTGGCGCCCACGCATGTTAATGTACGATTCTTTTGTGTACGTTTGCGCCAGAAATAAAAATCGGGTCTTTCGCCAAAGAAATATTTGAATTTGGTGCAGTGCTCTCTGAAATTAGTCTGAGGGGTAGAGCTTCAAGTCTGCACTAAAAGCTCTCTGGGCATGCGCAAAAAGCTGAAGCTGCCAGGGCAACCAGAGATGCTGAAGCAAGCTAAAGCCTGCTCCCCTGAAAGGACTGCCGAAAGGGCCACAAAGGATCTCTCCCCCAGCTGGATCCACTGCCACCGCTCCCCGACCCTCAGCTGGACCCGCGGCCACTGCTCCCACCCGCTGCAATCCCGGGCCGAATGGACTGCTCCCCACCGGCTGGACCCGCTGCAATCCCGGGCCGAATGGACTGCTCCCCACCGGCTGGACCCGCTGCAATCCCGGGCCGAATGGCCCTTCCATTCCTGAACTTCAACTCGGAGGGAGAGTGGAAAAGTGTGAAGTGATACATTTTGATAGAAAGAAGGAATAGGGTTGGATTTTCGGCTTTGGTGATTTCGAGGCGGTAATGGCGGTAGGGCAGTAAAGTTTGCGCCTGGGAACAGTTTGCGCCTCAATCATCAAAATTGGGCTGCTGGGCCCTGAGTCTGGGGTGCAGCGCTAAGGTGGGCATTGTTCACCTCTCTTAGGGTGTCAACATGGGAAAATCCAGAGTGAAAGATCAGCCCAGAAGCGCTCCGAGAGACGCCTGGGGAGAAAAAAACCTGAAAAAAAACCTCTCAAAAACATTCCCAATACATAGCCCACGCCACCACAACATAAATCACAAAAAAAGTAAAATGAAGAAGCAATGACACTTACCTTAGGATGTCATTAATTACCTCTCTGTAGTATAGGTTGGATCGCCCATTTTCCCAGGCAGTCACTGTGGGGCGCACTACGGGGCATACAGGTAGGGCGGGAGTGAAAAGGCATGTCAGTGTCGCCACCAGGGGAGTTGCACATCAGCGCAGCTCTTCCGGGCGGTACTGCTCCGTGCAAAACTGACCCCAAAAACTCCTGCGGGGGACTGTAGGCTGACCGCCTGCCCAGAAAACCTCACCGCTGCCATTGCCGCGCCTCTGGGGCAAAAATCGGAGCACAAAGGACCGGAAAATCTGCCCCATAGAGTACAAAACCGTGGAAATTATAATGAACTTGTAAAGAACACTGGTTCGGTCTCAACTGGAGTATTGTGTTCAATTCTGGGTACCGCACTTTAGGAAGGATGTGAAGGCCTTGGAGAGGGTGCAGAAAAGATTTACGAGAATGATTCCAGGGATGAGGGACTTCAGTTATGTGGATAGACTGGAGAAGCTGGGGTTGTTCTCTTTGGAGCAGAGGAGATTAAGAGGAGATTTGATAGAGGTGTTCAAAATCATGAGGGGTCTAAACAGGATAGAGAGAAACTGTTCCCATTGGCAGGAGAGTCGAGAACCAGAGGTCAGAGATTTAAGGTAATTGTCAAAAAAAACAAAGGCGACATAAAAAAAATCTTTTTTACACAGCGAGTGGTTAGGATCTGGAATGCACTGCCTGAAAGTGTGGTGGATGTAGACTCAATCACGGCTTTCAAAAGGGAGCTGCATAAGTACCTGAAACAAAAACATTTTGCAGGGGTACGGGGAAAAGGTGGGAGGGTGGGACTAGCTGAGGTGGGCTCAACGGGCCAAGGTTGGAGAGGTTAGGTGAGTGGGCAAATGCATGGCAGATGCAGTATAATGTGGATAAATGTGAGGTTATCCACTTTGGGAGCAAAAACACGAAGGCAGAATATTATCTGAATGGCGGCAGATTAGGAAAAGGGAAGGTGCAATGAGACCTGGGTGTCATGGTTCATCAGTCACTGAAAGTTGGCATACAGGTACAGCAGGCGGTGAAGAAGGCAAATGGCATGTTGGCCTTCATAGCTAGGGGATTTGAGTATAGGAGCAGGGAGGTCTTACTGCAGTTGTACAGGGCCTTGGTGAGGCCTCACCTGGAATATTGTGTTCAGTTTTGGTCTCCTAATCTAAGGAAGGACGTTCTTGCTATTGAGGGAGTGCAGCGAAGGTTCACCAGACTGATTCCCGGGATGGCGGGACTGACATATGAGAAGAGACTGGATCAACTGGGCCTTTATACACTAGAGTTTAGAAGGATGAGAGGGGATCTCATAGAAACTTACAAGATTCTGACGGGACTGGACAGGTTAGATGCGGGAAGAATGTTCCCGATGATGGGGAAGTCCAGAACCAGGGGACACAGTCTAAGGATAAGGGGTAGGCCATTTAGGACTGAGATGAGGAGAAACTTCTTCACTCAGAAAGTTGTTAGCCTGTGAAATTCCCTACCGCAGAGAATTGTTGGTGCCAGTTCGTTGGATATTTTCAAAAGGGAGTTAGATATGGCCCTTACGGCTAAAGGGATCAAGGGGTATGGAGAGAAAGCAGGAAAGGAGTACTGAGGGAATGATCAGCCATGATCTTATTGAATGGTGGTGCAGGCTCGAAGGGCCGAATGGCCTACTCCTGCACCTATTTTCTATGTTTCTAAATGGCTTTCTTCCATTCTATTATTCTATAAGGTTAAGCAGCTGACCCACATTCTCAACATTTCATGTGGCCAGTGAAATAAAACCATGAATCACACTTTCGAATGGTTGTCTAAAGAGTTCATTGGATGGAACCTAGGAGAAGGTTACTTACATATCTTCTGTTGGGACTGTTGCATGGCACTGAGTCTAAAAATGGTGACGGGGGAGGGGGAGAAGTGGCCAAAAATTAGGTATGAATCTTTTAAAAAATACAGCAATATTTTTACTTTAGGAGCACTGTATGAGTTTCTTGTTAGCTCATTGTGTCTACCGTCACAGTGTGGTTTCACAGATAAAGGACCCTATTTTCGCCACAATTGTGCGCTGTTTTTTGCCGTCCAAATGTTTTTGGCGCCAAATCCTCAGTTTCCAATTTTCGCCAACGTTTGTACGCCGGCTTTAAATTTTTTGGTGCAGACATGAGTGAAAACAGGCTCGGGCACCGTTTTACTGTAGTTAGGCAATTTTGACCGACCACCATTTTTTTCAGCACAGCGTACACTGCCAAAAAGCCCTGAAAAAAAAATCTTCTGTGAACTTAAGGAAACCGCGTAGCACACAAAAGGATATTGGAACCGGCAAAAGAAGACAACATAAAGTACAAATACATGGATTTTTTTTGGACAGGGTACTCTGAAAATAACTCAAAGTAATTTCTGAGTTTTTGGAGTGAGCCAATTTAATAAACAAATCTCTAAGTTTTTCAGAGGGAGGGAACTGAAATAACTTTGCTGGGTTGGGGTGGCTCTTTTTCACCCAAATTTTGACTGTCCACCCCACCACAATAATTGCTGGCCGGGCTCCAGGCACGGGTCGGGGGAGTGCCGGCCGGGCAGGGTAGCGAGCTCGGCCCGACACAAGCACCAAAGCCCGGGAGAATCACTGTAGTCAGCATGCAAAATGGAGCAGTTTGTGCACAGGTACGGCAGCAAGCTGGAAATCACCATTTGTCACAGGTGACCCAAGAGAATCACTGTACAAACAAACAAACAAACAAACCCATGTGCAGATCAAGTTAGGGTCCGATCTAGGGTGTCACCCAGCCTTGTGCAACAAAATGGAGAGGAAAGGTGTCAGTGGTTTAAGTATTTATCTGCATAATAACAATAATAATGGGTACAATTTTTAGTATGCCTGATGTGATAAGGGCATTGGCCATACATGGCATGCACATGCAGAGACGATGAATAATTTGACGTCGATATCGGGGAGACAGATTGATAGGGAGGAGGCCTTACCCTCAGCGAGTCAACAGGGAGAGGCGCTCATACCTGTAACTGAGTAAGGCAAACTGCGTTCACAGTCTGCGATTCAGAAAGGAGGTCATCACTGAGATCTGCCAACTAATCAGGGCAGACATACAGCCAAGAAGTGGAAGGAAGACTGCCTACCTGTAGAAGTAAAGGTAACAGCGACACTTGCATTCTATGCTACGGGATAATTTCAAGCTTCAACTGTGAACGTAAGCTCGATCTCTCAGCACGCCACCCATTGCTGCATTCACCAGGTGACTACTGCACTGTATGCCAGCAGGGACCAGTTCACCACTTTCCCAATGATCACACAGGCAATGAGAGACAGGGCTGTGGGGTTTTCCAGAATTGCTGGCTTCCCCAGGGCACAGGGTGCCATTGACTGTACCCACATCGCCTTGAGAGCACCCTTGCAAGATCCCGAAGTTTACCGCAACAAGAAAGAGTTCCATTCCCTAAATGTGCAGCTGGTGTGCGACGATCTGCAGCGGATCATGGCAGTGGATGCCAAATATCCTGGTAGCATCCATGATGCTTTCATCCTACGTGAGAGCATTATATCTGTGATGTTTCAGGAGCTGCCAGAAGGGCAGAACTGGTTGCTCGGGGACAAAGGTTACGGGCTCGCCACCTGGCATATGACCCCCCCCCCCCCCCCCCCCCACGCAAACCCCACACTGAGGCAGAGCATCAGTACAATATGTCCCACATAACGGCACGGAGCATCATAAGAGAGGATAATTGCCATTTTAAAGCAGCGTTTCTGATGCCTGGACCACTCTGGAGGCTACAGGCAATACTCCCCTCACCATGTCACTCAGTTCACTGTCGTGTGCTGCATGTGGCACAACTTGGCCATCATGAGGGGACAGGTACTGGACATTGAAGATTCTCCTGAGGGGAGAAGGAGGGATGAGGATTCGGAGGAGGCTGATGAGGTGCATATCTGGTGTTTCTGATTCATGCCCCAAAAAACTTACCCTCGATGCCAGAACTACACCACATTTGCCACACAAAATTAAGGCAGCAAGTCTTTATTTGATCATTTTAAGTGCCTTGGAAAAGAAAGTGCAAACCAAACTTAGAACCTGAAGTTGCCCTTCACTGTACGGAAATGAGGGATTTCTTTGTCAGATTATTTATCATCTGCTGTTTCCCTTACACAATGTGAGCCCCCTTCAGGGAACCACCCTATTTGTGCCACAGAAGTTCAGCAACATCAGAGGAGGACTCCAAGCTAAAAGTACCCAGCCAATTGAATATATTATGCCTGGAAGAAGTAACTGGGCCTCACAGAAAACTAATGCCTTTGGGGGCTCAGACACACCAAGTAGGCAATGGCTGAGTTGTGTCACTTGCTGTAGGAGCACCTACAACCAAGCAGTAGGGCAGGCATGGCACTGTAAGTGGCAGCCAAGGTCATAGCAGCATTCAGCTTGTTTGCTTAGTGCTTTTTCCAGGGGATTGTGGGAACATCTGTACTATCAGTCACTCCGCAATGTATCACTAGATGAAGCAGGTCACTGCTGCATTGTTTGCCTGAGCAAACAATTTCATGACTTTTCCCATGGCAAGAAAGATGTTTATTTTCTAATGGCAGGTTTCCACAAAGCTCTGGACATTACTGACAATCTCCAAATGATTCTATGTCTCCAATGAACAGCAACCCATACAAAACAGTTTGTATTTATAACCTTTAACAATGGAAAAATATTCCAAGGTGCCTCATAGAGACATAATCAGATAAAAATTGGATGCTGAGCCAAAGGAGGAGATATTAGGAAGGGTGGCCAAATTGCTTCGTAAAAGCGATAAGTTTTAACGAGGAACTTAAAGGAGGAGAGAGATTTGGAGAGATCTAGGAAGGGAATTCTAGGGAGTGGGGCCCAGAAGGCTGAAACCATGGCTGCAAATGGTGGAGCAAACGAAGGGAGGGATGCATAAAAAGAGTCAGACGAATGGAGAAATTGGGAGTGGGGGGCGGGAGGGTGGCCGTGGCTGGAGAAGATAGCAGAAAGGGGCAGGGTGAGACCATGAAGGGATTTAAATACAAGAATAAGAATTTTAAATTGGAGGCGTTGGGGGGAACAGTAACCAATATAGGTCAGAAAAGATAGGGGTGACAAGTAAGCGGGACCCTGGTGCGGGATATGATACAAAGTTTCTGGTGAGCTGCAGGTTCAGAGGGTTGAGGATAGAAGGCCATCCAGGACTCTGGTAGTGACAAAGGCATGGATGAGTGTTTCAGCGGCTGCTGGACTGAGGACGAGCGGAGGTGAGTGATGTTATGGAAGTGGAACTAGGCAGTATTTATAATGGCGAGTATATGGGGTTGGAAGCTGAGGTTGCATAGGATGCCAAGATTACAAACAGCCTGGTTTAATCTGAGATAATGGGCAAGGAGGGGGATGGAATCAATGGCGAGGGTACAGATTTTTTCGCAATGGCTTCAGTCTTCTCTATATGTAACTGGGGGAAATTGTCTGTTGTCAGACTGCTTGTGTCAGACAAGCAGCCTGACAGCACAGAGGCAGTGGAAGGGTTAAGAGAGGTGGTGCTGTGGTGGAGCTGGTTGTCGTCAGCTTACATGTAGAAGCTGATCCCAATGTCTTCAGATGATGTCGCCAAGGGGCGGCATGTAGATGAGGAAGAGGAGGGGTGAAGGATGGATCCTTGGAGGACCCCAAAGGTAACGGTGCGGAGGCAGGAAGAGAAACCATTGTTAGAGATGCTCTGTCTATGATTGGATAGGTAAGAGTGGAATAAAGAAGGGACAGTCACACTGGACAAAATAAGAATGATTTTTGACCAGGATTCTGTGATTGACTGTGTCAAAGGCTGCAACGTCAAGGTGGGATAATGCACCACACAAGAGATTCCTCTCATCACGTACAACTTGTATGTGACCATCAGTATAGAATAATGCATCAGTGGTAGGAAATTGCTAGAATCAATTATTAGGGACGTGATAACAGGGCACTTAACTCTGCTCAATCATATTATGATTTATTAACACGAATTTATGCAATGGAAATTGTGCTTGACAAATCTGTTACTGTTTTTTGAGGTTGTAACTAGCAGAATAGAGAAGGGGGAACCAGTGGGTGTGGTTTATTTGGATTTTCAAACCGCATTCGATAAGGTGCCGTACAAGAGGTTATTACACAAAATTAGGGCTCATGGGGTTGAGGATAATACATTAGCATGGATAGAGAATTAGTTAATGGACAGAAAACAGAGAGTAGTAATAAACGGGTCATTTTTGGGTTGGCAGGCTATAACCCAAGGATCGATGCTTGAGCCTCGGCTATTACGATCTATATTAATGACTTAGATGAGGGGACTGAGTGTGATATATCAAAGTTTGTTGACGAGATAAAGTTGGGTGAGAAAGTAAGCTGGGAGAAGGACGCAAACAGGTGTCAAAGGGATACAGACAGGTTAAGTAAGTAGGCAAGAACATGGCAGGTGGAATATAATGAAGTGTTATCCTCTTTGGTAGTAAAAATAGAAAAGCAGAATATTTGTCAAATGGTGACAGACTGGGAAATGTTGGTATTCAGAGGGAGCTGGGTGTCCTTGTACACAAATTACAGATAGTTAACATGCAGGTACAGCAAGAAATTAGGAAAGCAAATGATATGTGAGCCTTTTGTACAAACGAACTGGAATATAAGAGCAAAAGGTGGAGAAATTGGGGTTGTTTGCACCTCGTGTTAGAGCCCACAGAGCGCAAATTAATTTTTACCCAGGCATGAGTTTAGTGCCGGCAGTATCCAGTAGCACCCCGCTGCCCTGCACTGGCGATGATGACATCATCACCGTACACAGCGCCCCGTTTTCTCTCCAGAACAAAAATTGGCCCATAGCCACTGATGTTGCACCAGGCAGTGCCAGTGACAGCTTCTGGGGACGTGAACGGGGCGGCAGGAGGCTCGTGGGGTGCTACTTAAAGGGGAGGTGTCGGCCATGTTGCAAATAACTGTCGACATTTTCCTGAGCGGGATCCATGCCGTGATCTGGCAGCCCAGCACTCTGGGCCAGGCAACCCGCTCCCCGATGGTCCAGGTAGCACCCTGCAGAGTTGGCAGCTTGGGCCCTCACCTTCCATGAAGGAGAGAGCCTCTCCTACGCGGCAGCACTGTGCAGCGCAGTGCGTACTGCTGCACCCCGCTCACTCTACTTCCGCCCCATTCTTTTGCACTCCACTTCCTCTCAGGGACGGTAACCCCAATTTCGAGAATAGGGGTGGGACTTCCGCTTCTGGCACAAAACATCCTGTCCCGCGGACGTTACCGCCCCCAAACAGGGTGCAACGGAATTTTTCCCTCAAGATGTCTTACTACAGTTGTAGAGGGCTTTGGTGAGAGCACACCTGGAGTACTATGTACAGTTTATGACTCCTTACCTAAGGAAAGACATACTTTCCTTCGAGGGAGTGCAACGAAGATTACCAGACTGATTCCTGGGATGAGGAGATCACCCTATGTGGAGAGATTGAGTAGGTTAGGTCTATATTCACTGAGTTTAGACGAATGAGAGGTGATCTCATTGAAACATATAAAATTCTTAAGGGGCTTGATAGGGTACATGCTGGGAGGATGTTTCCCCTGGCTGGGAAGTCTAGAACTAGGGATCACTGTCTCATTATAAAGGGTCAGCCATTTAGGACTGAGATGAGGAAACATTTCTTCACTCAAAGGATTGTGAATTTTTGGAATTCCCCATCCCAGAGAGCTGTGGATGCTCAGTTGTTGAGTATATACAGGACAGAGAGTGATAAATTTTTGGATACGAAGGGATTCAAGGGATATGGGGATTTGTTGAGAAGGTGGAGTTGAGGTAGAAGTTCAGCCATGATCTTATTGAATGGCAGAGCAGGTTCGAGGGACCGGATGGCCTACTCATGCTCCTATTTCTTATATTCTTATGTTCTTATGTTCAAATGAATCCCGGCTTCCAGGGAGCAGTCATGATGCCATTTACTTTACACCAATCCACCCTTTATTTGTGGACATCCGGAAAGTCAAGGGTCAGCTGACCATGGTACCTACTAGAGGCAAGACTCATGACCCCTTTGCAGCATGTGGTAACAAGAGAAACATAGATGGTGAACTGGAAACAGTCTAGCAACACCTTCTTCTCAGCCACAATGGGCTAATAAATGAAGAATCCAGGGTGAAAATAGATTATAAAGCAAATAAAATAACTGTAGAATGATTGCCATAACTACAACAGTGATGATTCTGGGACTGTCTTGGTTTTATTAATGTAAAGAAAATCCATAAATTACATGGCCTCAAATAAGAAAAGGGAGACATTACAGAGATTGGTGTTGTTGTTGGTGCTACTGGTGTGCTTGGTGTTGCTGGGATTAGGGCTGATCGCGGTGGGATTCTGAGGACAAAGGTGAAATAGTTTCAAGGACACTGATGCTGATGTAATAGATGGCAGGTGAACTTGAGATGACAGAAGCGATCTGTCAATGGTGCGAGAGGTTCGTCCAATGAGGTGACAATAGATAGAGAGTTTACTCCAAACATTTGTAATCTGCATGAAGTTCAATCTGTCTTCCAAATGCAGTAAGCGACAGCTTCTGAGCTTGGAACGTGAACAGCTGTGAGATGGGAGCTTTCATAGTACATTTGCAGCTGTCAAGTATTGAGATGATTCCATGAGCATTCAACTCTCGTGCAGCTTACCTGACGTTATCCCCGAGCAGCATAGAGCCCATGGGCAATCTGGTAAACTCTGAAGGTGAGCTGAAAATAGTTGTTAATCCTCTGTCAATAAGATCATAATAACCTCAATTGCCTCCTCCACTGTTGGGTGTCGGATCTGCTCAGCGCTAACAGACCCGACATTTGGGAAAGGTGCATGGCAGCGGGGTGACAGCAGGGTCCCAACCCATTGTCAAAAAAAAAAATTTTCCCACCCGACCCACCATCAATCATGCCCACTGACCCCCCGCAAAATTACTCTCTGAGAGTTTGCTTTCTGTACTTTGCAGGTGATTTCTACAACTTCGGAGGCTAATCTCAGTCCACTGGAAGTCACTCTCGCTACATTGGAGGTCACTCTCACTACATTGGAAGATTGTGCATCTGATCTCCACTTTGATCTCTGTCACATATCAGATCAGCATTGGTGCTGTTTTTGCTGCTTCACTTTGGACTTCAGATGAGGACCAAGATGAGCAGCAGCGGTAACAACACCAGCAGGAGTAGGAGCTGTCTTCTCCTCACTGACCCTACCACTCCACAGGAGAGAGGGGATGAGCTCGCAGGAGGCAATAACCCAATACAGAGTGTACAGGCAGAGGAGCAGCTTCCTGGTCATGACTGAACACCAGTGCCTCAGGAGGCGAAGGCTATCACGTCAGGTCATTGCAGACATTTATAGCCTGCTGGAAGAAGACCTCCTGCCAAGTGAAACTGGAGGACACATGTTACCAGTGGTTGTCTAAGCAATCTCCATCCTCAACTTCTTCACTTCAGGCTCCTTCCATGGATCAGCAGGGGATATTTGCAGGACGTTGCAGGCGGCCGCCCACAAATGCATCACCCAGGTGAGCGATACTGTCATGTATTCAACCAGCATTGTAACCCATGTATAATCTGACCTAAGTTGTACACTGTGAGAACACTGACCACTAGGTGGTGAACTTGTGGGAGACACTCCTAACCTAGACCTTCAGATATAAAAGGGGAAGCTCCACCCACTTCCATCATTTGAGTGCTATGAAATAAAGGACAGGTCACAGACTGACCTTCTCTCAAGCATGGGCCTCGTGTGCATTTATACTGTATAGTAAGGACGTATCAGATACCATGTTAGCCATGTTATGTACACTTTGCCACTGATGGAACCAGTCAGAATGAGTGGGTGCTCAGCTTTGTGGATCTGGCTGACTTCCCACAGGTGCAGGGCATCATCGACAGCACACGTGGCGATCAAAGCATCCCAGATTACCCTGGTGCGTTTGTGAACCAGAAGGGCTTCCATTCCCTTAATGTTCAGCTCATCTGCAACCACAAAAAGATCATCATTCAGGTGTGTGCCAGATCCCCAGCGAGCTGTCATAATTCATTGGTCCTGCGCCATTCCACCCTCCCTCAGTTCTTTGCACCTCTGACCAGATTTACTGGCTGGCTGCTTGGAGATCAGGAATATTCACTGAAGACATGGCTGATAAAACCCTTGAGGAGGCCAAGCAATGAGGCTGAAGAACACTACAAAGCCAAATAATAATGAAATGTGTAATACAGCAAGCAATTTGGAAGCTGAAGATGCGTTTCAGATGCCTGGACAGATCTAGAGGAGCCCTTCAATATGCTACAGTCAGTGTCTCCAGAATGATCATGGTATACTGCGCTCTGCACAACAGAGGATTGGAGCTGCAGGAGGAGCAAGGTATAGAGCCTCTGTGGATGAGGAGGAGGTAGAACAGGAGGAGGAACTTGATATAGAGATGGCATCAGCAATGGCATACATTGCTGCCCAGGATGCCCAGGAAAGCCTCATAATTGCACAATTTAGGTAGGTTGCACCCATCTGACACCCAAATGTTGAACACACTTCTCTCTCCCCCCAACCACACAGCAGGCCTCCAATGACCAAACCAGTCCTTTCACAGACATCCATTGCTTGCAGTTCACTCATGTCTTACCATTTATTACAAGTGACAAGACAACTTGCCAGACAGCAGACAAAAAGGATCAAAATGAGAAAGTGGTGCAAAGAAGTAATTTTACGTGCCTCCAAATTTCAACATAAATTTCACAGTATATTTCCTAACACACTCACCTGCATATCCTTGTACGCCTAGCATTCTTTCATCTTCCTCTTTCCATCACTACTATGTTGTGCAACCCCTGATGTTTCAGCAGAGATAGAGGGATGCCTCTCACTTTCATGCTCTAACTGCCGAGATGCTCTTGGCCAACATCCTCTGGGTTTTGGAGCTCATCAAGGCTACAATATTCATTAAAAAGGAAATGGAAAACAAGATCCTCGTGATCTCAGGTGGTGCTACTATAGCAGGAAACTCGTAAGGATTTGCCAGTCAATAAACCAACAAACAAGTTTACATAAAGAATTTTGAGTTCTTCTGTGCATGTGGACTGTGTATGTGGGCTTAGCTGAGCCCTCTGGGCCAAACCTAAACACTGTCCTGCGCATGCGCACCCGATGTTACAGCCGCGCATTCGCCTAGCCGGAGCCAATGTTTCCGATCTGTTGCCAGCTGCTTTTTGCCTGGAGAAGGTCAGGAGATCGATGTGCGGAGAGAGGATAGGGGATCAGAGTGGGAGGAGGAGTTAGAGCAGAGGAACGGCCTGGGGACCAGAGGGGGGAGTGGGCGGGATTGAGGGGGAGTGAACAGGGGATCGGAGGGGGGAGTGGATAGGGGATCAGAGTGGGGAGTGGACAGGGAATCGGAGTGGGGAGTGGACAGGGGATCAGAGCGGGAAGTGGACAGGGGATCGGAGCAGGGAGAGGACAGGGAATTGGAGGGGGGCAAGGACAGGGGCTCGGAGGAGGGAGAGGACAGAGGATCAGAGGGAGGACAGGACAGGGGATCAGAAGGGGGAGAGGACAGGGAATCGGAGGCGGGAGAGAACAGGGGAATGGAGGGGGGTGCAGAGGACAGAGGAGTGGACAGGGACTCAGAATGGGTGTGGACAGGGGATCGGAGTGGGGAGTGGACAGGGGATCAGAGGGGGGTGTTGACAGGGACTCAGAGTGGGTGTGGACAGGGGATCGGAGGAGGGAAAAAGGCAGGAGCTCGGGGAAGGAGAATGTCAGGAACTTGTGGGGTAGAAGGTCAGGAACTCGTGGAGGGGAAAAGGGCACGCTCCCCCCACCCCGAGCTCCTGCCCATCACTCCCTGAGTTCCTGACCTTCTCCCTGCTTCGATTCCCAGTCCTCTCTCCCCTCCAATTCCCCTCCCCTCCACTCCTCCGATCCCTTCACCTCTCCCCCCTTCGATCCCTTCTCCTCTATCCCCTCCGATCTCCACTTCTCTCCCTGCTCCGATCCCCAGTCCTATCCCCCCTCCGATCCCCTCGCCTCTCCCCCACACCGATCCCTCAACCTCTCTCCCCTCCAATTTCCAGGCCTTCTCAAGGCAAAAAATGACTGGCAACCAAGAGGAAACATGGTTCAGGCTCACACATATTTGGTCAAGATGTTTGATTATGGAAATTTTAGGTTTGTTCTCATTGATCATATTTTACCTATAGATGTGGAAGGAGTTGAAAGTTGCAATGATTCGATTATTTCTGACTCATCAGGTAGTCTTATTACAAGTACAGTACCAGTAGCATATCCATCATCATCATAGGCAGTCCCTCGGAATCGAGGAAGACTTCTTTCCACTCTAAAAATGAGTCCTTAGGTGGCTGAACAGTCCATACGAGAACCACAGTCCCTGTCACAGATGGGACAGATAGTCGTTGAGGGAAAGGGTGGGTGGGACTGCGCTTGATTTCCGCATGCTCTCGGTGATGAGATTAAAGGTGCTCAGCGCCCTCCCGGATGCACTTAGGGCGGTCTTTGGCCAGGGACTCCCAGGTGTCAGTGGGGATGTTGCACTTTATCAGGGAGGCTTTGAGGGAGTCCTTGTAACGTTTCCTCTGCCCACCTTTGGCTTGTTTGCCGTGAAGGAGTTCCGAGTAGAGTGCTTGCTTTGGGAGTCTCGTGTCTGGCATGGAAACAATGTGGCCTGCACAGCGGAGCTGATCAAGTGTGGTCAGTGCTTCAATGCTGGGGATGTTGGCCTGGTCGAGGACACTAACGTTGGTGCATCTGTCCTCTCAGGGGATTTGCAGGATCTTGTGGAGACATCGTTGGTGGTATTTCTCCAGTGACTTGAAGTGTCTACTGTACATGGTCCATGTCTCTGAGCCGTACAGGAGGGTAGGTATTACTACAGCCCTGTAGACCATACTAGCATATCCAACATCAAATGTACTGGACAAAAGTCTAAGAGAAAGTCAATATTTAATTCTGAGTCCGAGTAAGGCAAACAGTCTGAAGTTGCAGAGAGTTCAAACGTAAATCAAGGGCATCCCTTGGAGGAAAACTTTCCTCCGGATCAGCCTGGAATGAGTCGAAGTTCGACACCATGTTTGGAAGGTTCTGTGCAAGGGCGAAGGTATCCTTTTCAAAACAGAAAACCAGTGGTTAAGTTTGATTTGTAAATATGGCAAAATATGTCCATATCTTTTGCTATGTATAACCATGCAAGTTATCTGTGATGATTGTTTGTTATAATTACTTCATTAAGGAGGGAGAAGTGTTATATAGTTCCACCTAGTGGACCACTGTGGTAATGCAGCCATTGCTATTTTCACAATAAAACATTAGGTGACAGGTCACCTGACAAGTTCCTGTGTTAACAGGCATCTTGACATCTGAGCATGTTGTGGTGTCATAAAGAAGATACCACAGGGAGGTTTTTACCTTTGCCTGGAGAGAGATAGCTGTGGAGGTCTGAGGGACCTCCATTCATGATCGGACCGCCATCCATTGCAGAAAAAGGATGAACCACTTCATTCATCTGATGAAAGTGAGTACCTGTTCCACCAATTGCTGACCTCCTATCTGCAAGCCTCTCCTTCATCCTTCTCTCATTTCCCACCTTCACTATATAGTCACTGAAGCAGCATTTCATTGTTGAGGCATCTATATATATTCGCAATGGAGGCTTCCATTCATGTCACAGTTACAGCTGCATGTCAGGGACACACACTTGTGCACTCATTTTTGATGCCTCATGAAACTGTTACTCAGCAACCATTTGTTTTTCAGGCCAAGGTTGTGCACAACCGCATGGAGCAAAGGAGGACTTGTGGTGGTCAGCTTCAGATCCTGATGCCTCTGGAGGAGAGGGTGGAGGTGCTAGTGGGCTGCCTTCGCTGTGGCCTCCGGTACTACTGATGCCAATGTGGCCAACATGGGTAAGTGAAGGCCCTTCTTTAATGCTATCTCTCCCTGAAAGTTCCAATGCCGACTGTGCCTTTCCTTCAGAAAGTGTGCAACTTGCAGCCTCCATGCATCAATTCGCTATCTTCCCCTCACGGCAGCTCTTGTGCTATTTGTGCTTGCAAATGAGAGGCCAAGTGAAAGCCAAGGTGAGGGTCCTAGTGCTGGTGCAAGTGGGAGGGCAATGCAGGATGACAGCCTTGAAGGCAGTGGCAGCCGAAGCCAGGAAGAGGATGACCTAGACAGTGAGATGCGAGGCGTGGATGACAGCCTTGAAGGTAGTGCCAGCTGAGGCCATGGAGAGGATGATCTAGAGATCTGGAGCACAGCCTTGAAGGCAATATCCGACACCCTTGAGGACATTGGGGACTGTAGCCTGGATGGGAGCCTGAAGGCCACTCTATCTGTTGGCCCCATCTCAGATGAGGCAGAAGAAAAGGAGACATTGCTGTTAGCACCGCGTCACTGCTTCCTACAGTCACATGCACCAGCTCAGATACTAGGAGTACGCATTCGGATCTAATAGATATAGTAGAAGGGTCTGCACTGGGTGTTGCACCGGGGCCTAGAGGGCTGCAGTATAGTGACGGCCACAGGGAACCTCTGGTGTCATCAATGTTGGGACTTATGAAAGAAGAGTGGAGGCCATGCATTCCCAAATCTTGCGAGCAGTGGCAAGGGTGCCGGACAGGCTGTCAGAAGTGGTCAGGAGCGTGGAGGAGTCCACCTCCCACATTGTCGACAGCTCTGCGCACTCCATGGAGCCAATCATTGCCAGTGTGCAGCCGATGGTGTACTCCCAGAGAGACTGTGCAGATCCAATTGTGATGCCGCACAGGCACAAGTGTATCAGTGCTGCTTTGGAGAGGATGGCCACAGCCTGGAAGCTCAGAATGCTCTTATGCACTCTGGGCAACAGGCCACGGGGCGTCTTACTGCTGTCATCTCTGGTGGCTTTGAGACTGTGGCTGCTATCGTGCAGTCTCAGCTGGATGCCACCAGACACCTCAGTATTGCCTTCGCGGCTGGGACCTTCCAGTCTGGCGACACAGCACCGACCTGAGCTCCCTCAGATTGGTGCCGGTGGTGGTGTGCTGCCCCAGGGAGTGACGCAGACTCCTCGGACCAGGATCCTGATGATGTGCTCTCTCAGGATCACACAATTACTGGTCCCAGACCTGTCACTCAGCCATTGCCTCCAAGCATGAAGTCTCCCGAGCCAAGGCCGACTGAACCCTCCAAGGTGGTGCCCAGTCTCCAGCCGGCGCTTCCAGGGCCAGAGTTGGTCCAGGGCATCCTAGAAGAACATCTGTAGCTTCTACATAGGAAACACAGCAGCTTCCCCAGACCCATGAGGCAGCCACAGGGGAGACACTGCGGCGTAGTAGTGGGATAGGTTTGCGTAAAAGGGGTTATAAGGAGATGCACAAGGGTGAGAGATGATGTGTTTGTTTTTTGCACCTTTCTTTATTAAGTAATACATTTTTATTTTGTGTTCCTATATCTGGGCAGATGTATGATTTGACAGGGACCCGACATGAACTCCCGGAAATTGTAGCTCGTGAAACATGGGCCATTATCGCTAACAAGGATGTCCGGCAAGCCGTGGGTTGCAAAGACCGCACGTAGATGCTCCACAGTGGTGGATGTCGTGCACGAATTCAAAATGATGCACTCGATCCATTTCAAGTACGCATCTACCACAATGAGAAACATTTTTCCCATGAATGGGCCCGCGTAGTCTACATGAATACGTGACCATGGCCTGGTGGACCAGGGCCACGGGCTGAGCGGGGCCTCCCTGGGGGCATTACCCAGCTGGGCACACATCGTGTACCTGCGAACACAGTGTTCCAGGTCTGAATCAATTCCCGGCCACAAAACATGCGACCGGACAATGGCCTTCATCAGAATGATGCCAGGATGCTCACTGTGGAGTTTCCTGATGAATGACTCCCTGCTCCTCTGGGGCATAACTACCCGGCTGCCCCATAGTAGGCAGTCAGCTTGGATGGAGAGCTCATCCATCCGCCTGTGAAACAGTCTGACCTCCTCAGGGCATGCTCCGTGTGCGGGTACCCAATCCCCAGTCAGGATACATTTCTTAATCAGAGATAGGAGGGGATCTCTGTTTGTCCAGATTTTGATCTGGCGGGCTGTGATGGGGGAGCCTGCACTGTCAAAGGCATCAACGGCCATGACCATCTCAGCGCTTTGTTCCGCTGCTCCCTCGGTGGTGGCCAGTGGAAGCCTGCTGAGCACGTTAGCGCAATTTTCGGTGCCCGGCCGGTGCCGGATGGAGTAGTCATAAGCAGCCAGCGTGAGAGCCCATCGCTGTATGCAGGCTGACGCGTTGGCATTGACAGCCTTGCTGTCTGACAACAGGGGAGTTAACGGCTTGTGGTCAGTTTCTAATTCGAACCTCCTGCCAAAAAGGTACTGATGCATTTTTTTTACACCATAGACACACGCAAGTGCCTCCTTCTCAACCATCCCATATCCCCGTTCTGCTTGAGCCATAGTTGTAGTTGAAGCATAAGCCACAGGTTGTAATTGGCCCTCAGCATTACTCTGCTGCAACACGCACCCAACCCCATAGGATGGTGCATCACATGTCAGAACCAATTTCTTACAGGGGTCGTACATGGTCAATAACCTATTTGAACAAAGTAGGTTCCGTGCCCAATTGAAAGCCCGTTCTTGACAGTCCCCCCAAAACCAATCACAACCCTTACGTAGGAGCATGTGAAGCGACTCCAACAACGTGCTTAAGTTCGGCAGAAAGTTCCCGAAATAGTTCAAGAGTCCCAGGAATGAACGCAACTCCGATGTGTTGCCGGGCCTGGGCACTCGTCGAATCGCCTCTGTTTTGGATTCGGTGGGCCGAATCCCACCTGCAGCAACACTCCTGCCCAGGAACTCAACCTCAGGAGCCAAAAACACACATTTAGACTTCTTGAGTCGCAGGCCTACCCGGTCCAGTCGGCGTAGCACCTCCTCCAAGTTGTGGAGATGTTCCTCGGGGTCACGACCCATGATGAGGATGTCATCCTGAAATACGATTGCTCTAGGAATGGATTTGAGCAGGCTTTCCATGTTTCTTTGAAAAATCGTGGCCGCTGATCGAATGCCAAACGAGCACCTGTTGTAAACGAACAGTCCCTTGTGCATAGTGATAGTGATCAGTAGTTTAGATTCGCCGGCCAGTTCTTGGGTCATGTCGGCTGAAGTGAGATTCAACTTGGTAAACAACTTGCCACCTGCCAGCGTGCGAAAAGATCCTCCGCTCTCGGGAGCGGGTATTGGTCTTGCAGGGACACCCGATTGATAGTGGCCTTGTAATCGCCACAGATCCTGACAGAACCATCGGCTTTTAGGACGGGAATGATGGGGCTCACCCAGTCGCTGAATTCAACTGACGAGATGATGCCCTCTCTCAGCAAACGGTCCAATTCTCTCTCAATTTTCTCCCACATCACATACGGCACAGCTCTGGCTTTGTGGTGCACTGGTCTGGCATCCGGGGTGATGCGAATCACTATTTTGGTATCTTTGAACGTCCCGACGCCAGGTTGGAATGGTGAATCGAATTGTTGTAGGACTTGTGAGCACGAACTTCGCTCCACAGATGACATTGCGTGCACATCACCCCATTTCCAGTTCATCTCAGCTAACCAGCTCCTTCCCAACAGTGCGGGACCATTGCCCGGGACAATCCAGAGCGGCAGCCGGTTCACTGATCGATTGTGTGTGACCGCTAACATTGCACTGCCTAGTACTGGAATGATTTCTTTGGTATATGTCCGTAGTTGTGTCTCAATTCAATAAGATCATGGCTGATCATTCACCTCAGTGCCCCTTTCCTGCTTTCTCTCCATACCCTTTGATCCCTTTAGCCGTAAGGGCCATATCCAACTCGTTGAATATATCCAACGAACTGGCTTCAACAACTCTCTGCAGTAGAGAATTCCACAGGTTAACAACTCTCTGAGTGAAGAAGTTTCTCCTCATCTCGATCCTCAATGGCTTACCCCTTATCCTTAGACTGTGACCCCTGGTTCTGGATTTCCCTAACATCAGGAACATTCTTCCGACATCTAACCTGTCCAGTCCCGTCAGAATTTTATATGTTTCTATGAGATCCCCTCTCATCCTTCTAAACTCCAGTGAATAAAGGCCTAGTCGATCCAGTCTCTCCTCATATGTCAGTTCTGCCATTCCGGGAATCAGTCTGGTGAACCGTCGCTGCACTCCCTCAATAGCAAGAACATCCTTCCTCAGATTAGGAGACCAAAACTGAACACAATATTCCAGGTGAGGCATCACCAAGGCCCTGTACAACTGCAGTAAGACCTCCCTGCTCCTTTATTCAAATCCCCTAGCTATGAAGGCCAACATGCCATTTGCCTTCTTCACCGCCTGCTGTACCTGCATGCCAACTTTCAATGACTGATGTACCATGAAACCCAGGTCTCGTTGCACCTCCCCTTTTCCTAATCTGCCACCATTTGGAAAATATTCTGCCTTCGTGTTTTTGCCACCAACGTGGATAACTTCACATTTATCCACATTATACTGCATCTGCATGCATTTGCCCACTCACCCCTCCAATTCCCTCTGCAGCCTCTTAGCATCCTCCTCACAGCTCACACCGCCACCCAGCTTAGTTTCATCTGCACACTTGGAGATATTACACTCAATTCCTTCATCTAAATCATTAATGTATATTGTAAATAGCTGGGATCCCAGCACTGAGCCCTGCGGCACCCCACTAGTCACTGTCTGCCATTCTGAAAAGGACCTGTTTATCCCGACTCTCTGCTTGCTGTCTGCCAACTAGTTCTCTATCCACGTCAGTACATTACCCCCAATACCATATGCTTTAATTTTGCACACCAATCTCTTGTGTGGGACCTTGTCAAAAGCCTTTTGAAAGTCCAAATACACCACATCCACTGGTTCTCCCTTGTCTACCAGTTACACCCTCAAAAAATTCTAGAAGATTTGTCAAGCATGATTTCCCTTTCATAAATCCATGCTGACTTGGACCGATCCTGTAACTGCTTTCCAAATGCGCTGCTATTTCATCTTTAATAATTGATTCAAACATCTTCCCCACTACTGATGTCAGGCTTACCGGTCTATAATTCCCAGTTTTCTCTCTCCCTCCTTTTTAAAAAAGTGGTGTTACATTAGCTACTCTCCAGTCCATAGGAACTGATCCAGAGTCGATAGACTGTTGGAAAATGATCACCAATGCATCCACCATTGCTAGGGCCACTTCCTTAAGTACTCTGGGATGCAGGCCCTGGGGAGTTATCAGTCTTCAATCCCATAAATTTCCCTAACACAATTTCCGGACAAATAAGGATTTCCTTCAGTTCCTCCTTTTCGCTCGACCCTCGGTCTCCTAGTAGTTCTGGAAGGTTATATGTGTCTTCCTTTGTGAAGACAGAACCAAAGTATTTGTTCAATTGGTCTGCCATTTCTTTGTTCCCCATTATAAATTCACCTGATTCTGACTGTAAGGGACCTCCTTTTATCTTCAGTAATCTTTTTCTCTTCACATATCTATTGAAGCTTTTGCATTCAGTTTTTATGTTCCCAGCAAGCTTCCTCTCATACTCTATTTTCCCCTTCCTAATTAAACCCTTTGTCCTCCTCTGCTGAATTCTAAATTTCTCCCAGTCCTCAGGTTTTCTGCTTCTTCTGGCCAATTTATATGCCTCTTCCTTGGATTTAACACTATCCTTAATTTCCCTTGTTAGCCACGGTTGAGCCACCTTCCCCGTTTTATTTTTACTCCAGACAGGGATGTACAATTGTTGAAGTTCATCCATGTGATCTTTAAATCTTTGCCATTGCCTATTTGCCAGTCTATTTTAGCCAATTTACGTCTCAGACCATCAAAGTTACCTTTCCTTAAGTTCAGGACCCTCGTCTCTGAATTAACTGTGTCACTCTCCATCTTAATAAAGAATTCTATCATAATATGGTCACTCTTCCCCAAGGGGCCTCGCACAACAAGATTGCTAATTAGTCCTTTCTCATTACACATCACCCAGTCTAGAATGGCCAGCTCTCTAGTTGGTTCCTCGACATATTGGTCTAGAAAACCATCCCTAATACACTCCAGGAAATCCTCCTCCACCGTATTGGTACCAGTTTGGTTAGCCCAATCAATATGTAGATTAAAGTCGCCCATGATAAATGCTGTACCTTTTTTGCACGCATCCCTAATTTCTCATTTGATTCTGTCCCCAACCTCACGACTGTACACAACTCCCACTATCTTATTGAATGGTGGAGCAGGCTCAAGGGGCCGTATGGCCTACTCCTGTTCTTATTTATTATGTTCTTATGTTCTTATCTATATCCACAGTAAAGATCATTACATGGGAACAGGCATAGGCCAGTGGCATAGTAATGTCGGGACACATACCCAGCATACCTTAACAGAATTGCTTAACACAGGAAGGATAAAAACGGTATCTGACGCGCGAAGGGCTAGGTGGGAAGCAATGCTCTTGCCCCCCCCCCCACGCGGAGGCACATTAAAAGACGACTGTAACAACCCTGCAGGATGTGTCATTACACAGGGAAAGGAGCATCAGTGTAGCCCGACAGGAGAAGATGAGGGAAGTAGTCAGGCTTGAGGAGGCAGACATGGATCTATATGTGGATGGGTCTCGGTGCTATATGGGACACCACGGATGGGCCTTGGTAGATAGCAGTGGATAGGTCAAAAGGGAAGGACGGTTAGAAGAGGGTCAATCAGCTCAAGTGGCTGAATTAGTGGCTCTCACTGAGGCTCTGAGGCTGTCTAGGGGAAAAAGAGTAAACATCTATATAATAGCCTGGAGGAGACAGGGATACATGACCTCAGGAGGAGGGCCAATTAAACATGAGGAGATTGTTAAAAAATTAGTGGAAGCCTCCCTCCTACCCCAAGAGTGTGTGATAATAAAGGTTAAAACGTACATAAAAATTACCGATCAATAATAAATAGGAAATGCGTGGGCAGACGAAGCAGCCAAGCGAGTGGCAGAGACAGGTACACTGGCCAGGGAAGCCCAGGTCAGAACATGTACAATCGGGCCTGAGGAAGTAAACATGCTTAAGGTACAGGGAGAAGCCACTCAACAGGTGGAAACAGAGAGGGGCCCAACAAGGGACCGACGAGATATGGAGGCAAGATGGGAATGTGGTGGCCCCGGAATGCATCCAGGGGAGCCTATTAAATTTATACTACGGGTATGTCCATATAGGTAGAACCAACATGATAAGCTGGATGTCCAGATGCTGGTGGTGGAAGGGAATGGGTAGAGATAGAGAGGACCACTGTAGAAGGTGCGTGACTTGCGCAAAATACAACCCAGGGGGGAAAGTAAAGGTCAGAGTGGGACATCAGCCCCGACCGAAAGGACCCTGGGAAAACTTGCAATAGATTTTACTGGACCGTTACCCAGCAACAAGGAGAAGACATACTGCCTAGTTATAATAGACCAGTTTATGAAGTAGGTAGAAACTTTCGCCACTAGAAATTGTTCAGCAGAAACCGTGGCCAGGATCCTAGCAGAAGAAATAATGCTGGACTGAGATCAAGGTGCACACTTCACAGGGAAGATAATGAAACAGGCCTGCACTTTACTAGGGATCAGGCAAAAATATCCCATATCAGCCGGAATCTTCCAGATTGGGGGAACGAATGAATAGGACCTTAAAAGCAGCCCTAGCCAAGGTAATCGAAGAGACTGAAAAGAGATGGGTAGACAGGTTTCCCCGAGTTCCAATGAAGCTCAAGGCAACCCCTCGTCTGAAGACAGGACCCTTTGAACTAATGAGACTGCCAGAAGTCTTGGTTTCAGGAAGCGAGGACGTAGAACCATATAAAGACAGGATACAGAAATTTGTAATGGAACTCTGTAGGCAGTTACATGACTTTAAAGGCACAGGCTAGAAACCAGCAAATAATCAAGGACTTAGAGAACGACATTAAGGAACAGAAGGTCCAAATACCCCAAATAGGCAGTCAGGTGATTAACCCAGAGAGGCCCGGGCTGGCACGCAAATGGACCGGTCTCTATCCGGTAATAATGGTAAGTTATGATAGTTATAAGGGTTATCAGCAAGTGGAAACACTGGACCCAGTTAAAAAAGCATGGTCACTAACTAACCGGTGACGACCGGGAAATATTGTTTTTTGCAGGACTCTAGTACTCGTGGAAACAACGTCAGGTAACGCAGCCTCATATCAAGGACAACAGGCTGAGGGACGGCAAGGCCTGTATTACAGGGACTCGGACGACCTTAGTTTAATAAAGAATCAAAAACACTGATGGTGATGGACGGAGCAACAGTAGACTTAACTAACGTGCATAAAATAACGTAACAAGGAAACAAAACAACATTGGGGATGGGCCAGTAATTCGGGACCAATAATAAGATACACTTCGGGGTATGTCAGCAAATAATTACTGTATTCCTAAATAATCATCCCCAACTTCTGCGGGTTAAACGCTATAAGCCTGTATAAAAACCTGACCCTGCGAGCACTTAAAGGCCCTGGATCAAAAACCATGAAGTTTAATGTGGAAAGAGGGTCAGGTAAAAAGCGGGACCGGGTAAAAGGAGGGATACACAGCGGGATAAGCGGCGGGAGTTGTGACGGTAAACACTAGAGACCTGCACACGATAGATGATCGAGTTAATGCCCTAACACGAACCTTACAGGGATTGCTAGAAAGGGATGAGGATACTGAAAAGGTGCATAGGTATAACTGGGTAATGGCACAGAAAGGGAATTAGAACTATAAATTCGATAAATAGAGCAGAACGAAACTTGAGTAAAACCATACAGACAGAACTAGTATGTATAGGATATGGAGCATGGTTGCTCAGTGGAATATCACATAACCTAGAGCAGCTTCAGAATGGAAAGGTGCAGGATTGGATAACACTTGATGTATTTACCAACTGGACCTTGGTCAAAAACATGACTCATGCCTGTGAGGTGCGGAGAAACAGTCATGCTTGGGTCCCAAAGGCCAGATGTGTAACCGGACATCTGAATAGGTTTTGTATTATCTATACCACAGTATGATGTGACAAAGGGAGATCCTCTATACCAAACAAACAAACTCGCGTGTGGTACCATCATAAACCAGAAATGTAACTGAAGATAACAACAGTACTAAGAGTCTCAGCATAGATGATTGTTATAAAAATAACCAAGTTGCTTTATGTCGAGATCCACTACGAATGATCAAAGATGACTGTGGACGGGAGCATCTTGAGTATCACCCCCCCTAACACAGGACTACAAAATTATCACTGTTCCATGAGGAAATGGAGATTGATGTGTGAGCACCACAGCAACTGAAATGAAGAAAGGAATACCTCATGCACCATTATGGTTATTGACTTCTGCTTTACTCCACTTGACGAGACAGATATAAATGGGTTTATTATAACCCCTGAACTAAAGGAGGAAAGATCGATGGGACAATGATGGACATTACCTGAGGAGGTTATGCGAAGGCCATCGGGCTGCAAGGAAAACTGATACTCGAACTGAAAGAGGAACAAACTTGACTGAATTGGACACCATTCGACAACACAGAGGATATCCCAGGCGGAGCAGAAATTCGGCAGAATAGAGAAGGCCCCAAGTGGAGGAAAGATAGAAGAAACAGAGGATACCCCAGGCGGGGCTAATTTGAACACCAAGAAAATTTTGGCTAGAAAGGACTTATACACGAACTATGCTGGACTGGTTGTAGTACAAGGGAACTCATCTTGCTATTATTATCCTGTAAAAAGGTGTAACCGACGTAAGAGGCAGGCCCTAGCCCAAATTATAGTTAAAACATTGAATAAAGGGAATATAGACAGTCCGGCAGAAAGGATTTATTTAGTATAACCTTGATGGGAAAGCCAACAGGTAGATTCTGCAGCTCGGGAAGTAGCGCTACCCAAGCAAAAGGACAACCCTGGACAACCCTTGAAAACTACATATCATTGGACTATACCCATGGCTGGTCACCTCCCCACCTGTGCAAAATAAAGACTGTTCGAACATTCGAACGCAGACCTGGTGTCGAGTGTTTATTTCAAATACTCCGTTACAATTGGTATAGTCGGCAGGATCTCAAGCGGACGGTGGACACCGGCAGATGGAAGCCAGGTCAAAGGCATGAGTACGTTTTAATTACCATGCACATTTAGGACAAGGGCAGAAATCCATCTGGTGTCAGCTATCTGAGAGATCCGAATCTGCAGGTCTGGCTGGGATTTCAAGTAGTCTGCGGAAAAATCCCAGGTAAAACAATTATGGGCGGTTATATAGAAGTGTAACGTTGCGGATGGTAATTACTATAAGTTGCAAGTAATGCTCTCGGATAGGGAGGAGCTGGCAGGAGACGTACCGCTGACAATATATAGCCATGGGAAGTGAGAAACTCAAGTGGGGACCAGAGGGGTCTCTGACATGGCACCTAGCAGACAAAAATCGAAAACTAATTGAAATAAGTATTAAACAAAATTGGAAAGCAGAAAACCCATCTGTGGCACAAAGGAAGTGGTGGGATCAGAAAAAAACAAAAAGAGGATAAAGCCCTCATTTTAGTTACTCGCACATATTATGAATTAAGTAGATGGACTAGACTATTGACTGAGAAAGCGACAAGATAAACCAACAGTAGGTTTGATGGCGACAGCATCCATCAGGACACACAAAAAGGACGACAATATAGAAGTGGGTCGGGAGGTTTAGAGAAGATTTCTTCACCCAGAGGGTGGTGGGAGTCTGAAACTCACTGCCTGAAAGGGAGATAGAGGCAGGAACCCTCACCACATTTAAAAGGTAATTGGAGGTGCACTCGGAGTGTACAGGGATCAGAAATTGAAAATGGTTCAAGGAATAATGGATAATTATGACGTAATAAAAAGAAGAAAAGGCGAGATTATGTTTCTTTTTTACTGTTCTGGTATTTTTCTTTGGTGCTTAAAGTTTTTGGGAAAGCATATTCCTTTGTGTGACTGTGGCTTCTCTCCCTTTTCCAAGTGGCATTGGAAAGTTTAAGATTGGAATTACTGAGGTTAATTAACCTATTAAAAATCAGACTTTTATTATGGTCATGATAAAATTTTGATTGGTGTAAATTGTGTGAAGAGCCTTTAGTTCCGAACATAAGGCATTTCACATTAATAATTGGTATGGTTTAAAAAATTCCTGACCAATGTGTAACTGGGGAGAAACGGATGAAATGCTATTGTGTGTGGAGTTGTTTTTCTGAATGTTTATTTTACGTGTAAAAGCACAGAGACATGAAACTGAAAAGGCTGCAAGCTGTGAGACGACAGTTGACATTGATTGATGGTGTCTATGTTTGTCGGCTTTCGAAACAAAGGAAGTTAACTCTTTCACAGGCAGATGTGAACTCTGTTTTAATTCAGTGGGTGATACCTTTTGAATATTGGAAATTTTCTTAATTTGAAGAGAATATTTGCTCCTGGGTAGAAGGAATTTTAGGATCATGTTACAAATTAACCCCTCAGGCTCTTAAGCAGAATCACCAGATTTTCTCTCTTTCTTTTGTTTTAAGTAAGTGACCATCAGGAAGAAACAATGTTGTTTAAAGGGGTTAGTGGATTGTGCCTGAGGGATCAGGAGGGCACACCACCGTAACCGACAACATCTGGCCCCAAGTAAATCTCAGGAGTGGGAGGTGGGAGGCCAGGTAATGGAACAAAACTATGCCAGAGTGGAAGTTTTGAACTATGGTACAAGAGACCATATAATATCATTGATCAAGCTAGCCCCATGGTATATGCAGCCTTGTTACCTAGGAGAATTAAATTGTTTTATATTAACCAGATTAAGTTTTTTCAGTTCACCAGCAGGTACCGAGAAAAGAGGAAACGGTTATGAAAATGGGGAGCTGGATTCATCCTCTCCTAATGGGATACACCCACCTAATCAGGTACAGTATGATCCAAATGGAAGTGGACAGGACAAGGGAGTTGGAAGAATCTCCTCAGGTCCCAGATCTGGAACCACCTCTTGTCCACAGACACGCCTCGCGAACCCCACCAATCTCACGAAGTAGTAACAGACATATCGTGAATGGTAGAAGTAGGGACGGCCGAGGGTATAGGATAAGGGTACCTTTATAGTGGCATGGTAATCATACCACTGTAACTGTCCATTATATCAAGGGGTGCAAGGACGGGAGCATGGTTGTACAAGCAGTAGAGTTTTAAAAAAGGACTTATCCAAAGGCTTCTTCTCCAATGAATAAACAGATTTGTGGGAAAAGCAAATTGTTTGTCATAAACACATCCCAGGGCCAACAAATGGGCTAATGGTAATCTCAACTCAGATGGAATTGTACCATGATGTGCATCGAGAAGTGGTACCGGTAATACTGAATCTGACCAAAGTGGGACTACCTGGGTGGTGCAAGCCTAAAACAGCACGGCTACATGGGAGAATGATCAAGGGATTTTGGCAGAGGGCCAGTACAACCTGCACTGAATTTAGGGAGAGTGATGGGCTTGATCGTGCCTTGACAAGAATGCTTGAACTTTCAAATACAGACCTGATGTCTAGGGTTTATTTCAAAATACTCCATTTCAATTGGCAAAAATGTTAGCATGTAGGTACAGCAAGTAATTAGGAAGGCAAATGGAATGTTGACCTTTATTCCAATGGGGACAGAGTATAAAAGTAGGGAAGTCCTGCTACAGCTGTACAGGGCGTTGGAAAGACCACACCTGGAGTATTGCGTACAATTTTGGTCTCATTATTTAAGGAAGGATATACTTGCACTGGAGGCAGTTCAGAGAAGGTTCACGAGGTTGATTCCTGAGATGAAGGGGTTGTCATATGAAGAAAGGTTGGGACTGTACTCATTAGAGTTTAGAAGACTTAGAGGTGATCTTATTGCAACCTATAAGATTCTGAGGGGGCTTGACAGGGTAGATGCAGAGATGATGTTTCCCATAGTTAGGGAATCTAGAATTAGGCGGTATAGTTTCAGAATAAGGGGTCGCCCATTTAAAATGGAAACAAGGAGGAATTTCTTCCCTCAGAGGGTCATGAATCTTTGGAATTCTCTACCTCAGTGAGCTGGTACAAGGAGGCACCAACTTGGAATACTCTGAGAAACGACCACAAGCCTTTGGAAGTAGAGCAACAGTTAACTGCCCTTATGAAAACCCAAATAACTACGGGAGGGCAGAATCACCAACAGCTGTGCATGGTATCCAATCCTAGTCTCAGTCCCAGAGCTAACAGACTGCAACCCATTGTATACACATCTAGGATACTACAGGGAACAGAGAAGACATAGACAGCTTATGAACATCACTTGTTCGCTGTTTTCTGGGCGATGCACTACTTTACATATATTACAGGACTGCAGGCCACTTTCGTGCATAGCCCCCATAGCCCACTGAATTTACTTATGAAACCGGGGTCTCGTAGATTTTTTCGCAACACCTCATTAAATGCACACTGGAACTTCTACAAATAGACATTGATATTACCCCAAGACTACCACACTGTTGCCGCAATTCTTGGCACATGAGCGTGACACGCACAAATGGGTTCCAGCGCAAATGAACCCTTCCAAAGTGGACTTTTCAGCAGTGTGGCTGTCTTAATTTGAGCATTATCACTGTTATAAATGTGGACTTGTATTTACTCTGTACAGCCACCAGAGGGTTCATCCCCTGGAGTCCAAAAGGGATCCCATAATCCCTTGGGAGCACAGGTATTTAAGGAGACTTCAAAGGTTGGAGAGGCACTCTGGAGACCTGCAATAAAAGACTAAAATTTACTTTGAGCTCACAGTGTTCAGTCTGACTCTTTCTCCATACATAACCACTGGCGATGAGATACAGATAGCGAACACAAAGATGCAGAGAACAGTGGGCATCCTGGAGAAATTTTCAGTGGAAGATGATTGGGAAACTTTTGTGGAGTGACTCGACCAATACTTCACGGCCAATGAGCTAGATGGGGAAGAGAACGCTGCCAAACGAAGAGCGATCCTCCTCACCATCTGTGGGACACCAACGTATGGCCTCATGAAGAATCTGCTCACTCCAACCCACAGAGAAATCATACGACGATTTGTGCACACAGGTCCGAGAGCATTTGAACCCGAAGAAAAGTGTTCTGATGGCGAGGTACCGGTTCTACACCTACAAAAGGTCTGATGGCCAGGAAGTGGTGAGTTATGTTGCCGAGCTAAGATGCCTTGCAGGACATTGCGAATTTAAAGGACATTTGGAGCACATGCTCAGAGACTTTTTCTTACTTGGCTTTGGTCATGAAACCATACTTCACAAACTTTTGACTGTAGAGACCCCAACCTTGAGTAAGGCCATAGCGATAGCCCAGGCGTTCATTGCCACCAGTGACAATACGAAGCAAATCTCTCAGCACACAAGTGCTGCTACAAGTACTGTGAACAAAGTGATGTTGTTTTTGAATTGTAACGTACAGGGCAGGTCACACATACCTGCAGCTGCACGTTCGCAGATGACTTAGAGTCCACCATCAAGGGTGATGAATGCAAGGCCATTAACACCTTGTTGGCGCTGCGGGGGTGATCATCGTTTCCATTCATGCCGATTCAAAGAGTACGTTTGCAAGGGTTGTGGAACAATGGGACACCTGCAACGAGTGTGCAGGCGAGCTGCAAAGCCTGTTAAACCTGCAAACCACCATGTCGCAGAGAAGGACAGATCTACAGAGGATCACGATGAACCAGAGCCTCAGATAGAGGAGGCAGAGGTACATGGGGTGTACACATTCACCATGAATTGTCCCCTGATAATACTGAATGTTGAACTAAATGTACTCCCAGTGTCAATGGAGCTGGACACGGGTGCGAGCCAGTCCATCATGGGCAAAAAGACTTTCAAAAGTTGTGGTGCAACAAGGCCTCAAGGCCAGTCTTAACTCCAGTTCGCACGAAACTAAGAACTTACACTAAAGAACCGATTCCTGTAATCGGCACTACTACCGTAAAGGTCTCCTACGATGGAGCACTGAACAAGCTACCACTCTGGGTGGTAACAGGCGATGGTCCCACGCTGCTCGGCAGGAGCTGGCTGGGAAAGATACGCTGGAACTGGGACGACATCCGAGCACTATCGCCTGCTGACCACACTTCGTGTGCCCAGGTCTTAAACAAATTTCCTTCGCTGTTCGAACCAGGCATCGGGAAATTCCAAGGAGCAAAAGTGCAGATCCACCTAATTCCGGGGGTGCGACCCATCCATCACACCATGAGAGCAGTACCATACATGATAAAGGGTAGAGATTGAGCTAGACCGGCTGCAAAGAGAGGAAAGACGTTCACGAAGCTAGATCCGATTTCAGCCTACAGGACGCAGAAACTGGAGGAATCATCGAAGGCCCTCACCTGCATCAACACGCACAAAGGTCTTTTTGTTTATAACAGATGCCCGTTTGGAATCTGATCAGCGGCGGCGATATTCCAGAGAAACATGGAAAGTTTACTGAAGTCTGTCCCGCACACCGTGGTCCTCCAGGACGATATCTTGGTCACAGGTCGGAACACAGTCGAGCACGTGCAGAACCTGGAGGAGGTTCTTAGTTGGCTCAACCGCGTGGGGCTCAGGTTAAAATGCTCGAAGTGCGTTTTCCTGGTGCCTGAAGTGGAGATCCTGGGAAGCAGGGTTGCAGCGAATGGCATCAGGCCCACCAACGTGAAGACGGAGGCAATCGAGAACACACCGAGGCCACAGAATTTGACGGAGCTGCGGTCGTTTCTGGGACTCTTGAACTACTTTGGTAACTTCTTACCGGGTCTCAGCACCCTGCTAGAACCACTACATGTCTTACTACGAAAAGGGGGCGAATGGGTTTGGGGCAAACCCAAGAAAATGCCTTTGTAAAACGAGAAAATTGTTATGCTCAAACAAATTGCTTGTGTTGTATGATACATGTAAGCGTTTGGTACTAGCATGTGATGCGTCGTCATATGGCGTCAGGTGTGTATTGCAACAAGCTAATGATTTCGGGAAACTCCAACTGGTTGCTTATGCATCCAGGAATCTGTCTCAGGCGGAGAGAGCCTGCAGCATGATTGAAAAAGAAGTGTTAGCATGTGTCTATGGAGTAAAGAAAATGCATCAATACCTATTTGGGCTAAAATTCGAATTGGAAACTGACCATAAGCCACTTATATCCCCGTTTTCCGAGAGTAAAGGGATAAATACGAATGCATCGGCCCACATCCAGAGATGGGCACTCACATTGCCCGCATACAACTACGCCATCCACCACAGGCCAGCACAGGAAACTGCCGGTGCTCTCAGTAGACTGCCATTGCCCACCACAGGGGTGGAAATGGTGCAGCCCTGAGATCTAGCCATGGTTATGGAAGCATTTGAGAGTGAGCAATCACCCATCACTGCCCGGCAGATCAAAACCTGGACAAGCCAGGACCCCTTATTATCTCTAGTCAAAAGCTGTGTGCTTCACGGGAGCTGTCCAGTGTCTCAGTGGAAATGCAGGAAGAGATAAAGCCGTTCCAGCGGCGCAAAGATGAAATGTCTATACAGGCAGACTGCCTTCTGTGGGGCAATCGAGTAGTGGTCCCCAAGAAGAGCAGAGACATCTTCATCAATGACCTCCACAGTATCCATCTAGGCATCGTAATGATGAAAGCGCTAGCCAGATCCCATGTGTAGTGGCCCGGTATCGATGCGCACTTAGAGTCCTATGTTCACAGATGTAATACATGCTTGCAGTTAAGCAATGTACCCAGGGAGGCGCTGCTAAGTTTATGGTCTTGGCCCTCCAAACCGTGATCTAAGGTACACGTCGACTATGCAGGCCCGTTCTTGGGTAAAATGTTCCTTGTGGTTGTAGATGCATACTCCAAGTGGATTGAATGTGAGATAATGTCGGCTAGCACGTCTGCTGCCACCACTGAAAGCCTGCGGGCCATGTTTGCCACACACGGCCTACCTGCTGTCCTGGTGAGCGACAACGGGCCATGTTTGACCAGTGCTGAGTTCAAAGAATTCATGACCCGTAACGGGATCAAACATGTCATATCTGCCCCGTTTAAACCAACCCAATGGTCAGGCAGAGAGAGCAGTGCAAACCATCAAGCAAGGCTTGAAGAGGGTAATTGAAGGCTCTCTGCAGACTCGCCTATCCCGAGTCCTGCTTAGCTACCGCACGAGATCCCACTCACTCACTGGGATCCCACCTGCTGAACTGCTCACGAAAGAGCACTTAAGCCAAGGCTCTCGTTAGTTCACCCTGATCTACATGAACAGGTAGAGGGCAGGCAGCTTCACCAAAGTGCAGACCATGATAGCGCAAATATGTCACACGAGATTGAAATCAATGATCCTGTATTTGTATTAAATTATGGACAAGGTCCCAAGTGGCTTCCCGAAACTGTCGTGGCCAAAGAGCGGAGCAGGGTGTTTTGGGTCAAACTTTCAGATGGATTCATTCTCCAGAAACACTTGGACCAAATCAAACTCAGATTCACGGACTATCCTGAGCAACCCACCTTGGACCCTACCTTTTTTGATCCCCCAACATACACACCAGTGGCAACCAGTACCACGGTTGACCACGAAGCAGAACCCATTATCCACAGCAGCCCTGCCGGGCCCAACACAACAGGTAGCCCAGCAAGGCCAGCTGCACAGCAGCCCAGCGAGGGCCCAAAAAATGATTCAACAACACCAGCTTTCACACCGAGATGATCAACCAGGGCAAGAAGGGCCCCAGAGCGACTCACATTGTAAATAGTTACACTATTGAATTTGCGGGGGAGTGTTGTTATATATGTGGACTTGTATTTACTCTGTACAGCCACCAGAGGGATCATCCCCTGGTGTCCCAAGGGATCCCATAATCCCTTGGGAGCACAGGTATTTAAGGAGGCCTTACAGGTTGGAGAGGCACTCTAGAGACCTGCAATAAAAGACTAAGGTCACACTTTACTTTGAGCTCACAGAATTCAGTCTGACTCTTTCTCCATACACAACAATCACCACTGAGAAATACAGCATGTAGGTAAGGGTTTCGAATGAACCAACTGCTCCCTGACCTTTTCAAATGTGAGGGTTTGCAGCAAGGCCCTGATGGGGGAAGGAGTTTTGAAGGATGGCTGGTGTAAAAGGTGCAAGGAGAGCCAACAGGTTCACTGATATGGAGCTGGAGACACTGATGGACGGTGTGGAGGACAGAAGAAGAATACTGTTTCCTGACGTGGGGAGACAAGCAGTACACGATGCATGGAGGGAGATTGCAGGGGAGGTGTCAGGCACCTCCATATATGTGAGGACGCACCCTCCCAGGGGGGTGCTGGCAAGTCTGCACCCGGCCCTTCATGACCCAGAGGTGTTCTGTGGTGAAGGACAGCTGTAGGTCCCAGACAACAACCACAGCAGCCTTTCCGGACTCATGATGCAGCCACAGGGATGACAGTTAGGCGTGGTATTAGGGTATTCATGTGTAACAGGTATTATAGTGAGATGCACAGGGGTAAAAAATGATAACAGTATTATTATATTGTTCTTTTTGGTCTGTTTTTGCAGTGATTTGGATAATTGGCTAAATCTTTATTTTTGGCACATATATCTGGCCAGTTGTTTCATCTGGGAGTGGGCGATTCTGCGTTAAGGCACTCGTTGCGATGGCCACTGAAAGTGGGAGCTGAAGGGTCATGTGTAAATGGGATTATCTGAAGCAAGCAGCAATCAGACACAGCTGCACCTCCATTCCAGGGTTGCGATGGGGATGCTTCCTAGCTCTGGGGTGACGGGATTCCTCCTCTTCCTCCTCGTGTTGTGCCTCCTCCTCCTCCTCTTCCTCAGGTGGTGCTGCTGGCTCGCCCTCTAGCGGCTATTCTCTCATGATGGCCAGGTTGTGCAGCACGTGGCAAACCAGGACGATTATGGAGAACTGTTGAGGAGCATACTGCAAGGTGTCACCAGAGCAGCCCAGGCACCGGAACCTGTGCTTGAGGATGCCTACACACTGCTCGATGATACACCTGGTGGCACAATGAGCATCACTGTATGCATGCTCTGGCGCTGTCCTGGAGTTCCGCAGTGGAATGAGCAGCCAAGTGGACAGGGGGTATCCCTTGTCCTCAAGCAGCCAACCACAATGCTGATTCGGGCCGGTGAAGACGGCGATCACACTTGTCAGGCGCAGAATGAATGAATCATGGCTACTGCCTGGGTACCTCGCATTTACTGCGAGGATCCGACGCTGGTGGTCACACACGAGTTGGACATTCAGAGAGTGGAAGCCTTTGCGGTTGACAAAGATCTCGGGGTGATGATGTGGTGCCCTCAGCCCAACGTGTGTGCAGCTAATGGCACCCTGCACTCTCGGGAAGTCTGCCATTTGGGCAAATCCGGCCTGCCGCTCCATCTGTTTGTTCCTTGTCATTGGGAAGGAGATGTACTGGACCCTTCTCCTGTACAGTGCATCTGTGACCTGCTGGATGCACCGAAGTGCCGAGAATTGGGAGACGTTGCCAATGTCTGCAGTGACAGACTGGAAAAATCCCGTCGCATAAAAATTCAAGGCGATGGTGACCTTGGTCTCCACGGTGAGGGCGGTCCTGAGGCGTGTTTGAGGCTGCAGATCTTCTCGTAGGACAGTGCAGAGCTCCCTCAGTACTTCCATCTGAAATCGTAGCCTTCGGAGGCATTGCTCATCAGTGAGCTGGAAGAAGGACAACTGAAGTCTGTAGGCCCTTTGAGAGTATGGCCTCCTTCCCCCATGTCTGCGTTGGCCATCCCCCCTGGCAGCTGCCTGCTGGCCACCTCCCTGATCCTCCTCATTCTTAGGCTCCTGTGGAGGCTCTTGCTGGAAAGGCTCCTCTCCCAGTATTTGGAGAGGGGGGGTCAGCATCCATCACCATCCTCCTGATGCTATCTCCCTCCTGGCCACCCTCTCTAGCTGCAGGTCTGCGCATGTCTGCACGCCCTTCTCTCTGTTGTGCAGCCATGGCTGCTACCTCCCTTGCCCGCTGCCTCTCTGCACTGTGCTGACGGCGACACCTTCTCCTGCATGCCGCCCTGACCAGGTGTACCAGGTGTCGCCCTCCCAACACTGAGCCCATCCTCAGGGTGAACCCTGCCAAGCAGGTCTCTTCTGCCCACAATGAGGCCTACAGGTCTCCACTAAACAGTCAGCAGGTTTAATGAAGCAAAAACAGTCACTACAAATTTTTACACTTTACGGCCCGCACGCTGCTTCCCTTTCCACACAAAACTTCTCCTTTACTCTCGCTTCACCCTGCCGTTTCCAGCGGAAGTGCACTCCACTCAAATCCCCTCCTCCCCCCCCCGCCCCAATCGATTTCATTGGTTGCCCACTCAAACTCCACGGTAGCGGTCCCTTTGGGGACGGTGAATTTCGGCCCCTCTCGAATCTCATCCCATCCAGACAGAACCGATAGAGCTCCAGATGTCTACATCAAAAACTCCTCGTACCACATCCCGGGATTGCCCCACATCGGTTACGCTGTGGTATCACATCCCGGGATTGCCCCACACCGGTTACGCTGTGGTACCACACCCAGGGATCGCCCCACACCAGTTACGCTGTGGTACCACACCCAGGGATCGCCCCACACCAGTTACGCTGTGGTATCACATCCCGGGATTGCCCCACACCGGTTACGCTGTGGTACCACACCCAGGGATCGCCCCACACCAGTTACGCTGTGGTATCACATCCCGGGATTGCCCCACACCGGTTACGCTGTGGTACCACACCCAGGGATCGCCCCACACCAGTTACGCTGTGGTACCACACCCAGGGATCGCCCCACACCGGTTACGCTGTGGTACCACACCCAGGGATCGCCCCACACCGGTTACGCTGTGGTACCACACCCAGGGATTGCCCCACACCGGTTACGCTGTGGTACCACACCCAGGGATCGCCCCACACCGGTTACTCTGTGGTACCATATCCCGGGATTGCCCCACACTGGTTACGCTGCGGTGCTGCCAGAAAAGGCTAGTCAGTGGCAATGCAGTCATCACAGTATGAGGAGATCCCCGCGCTTCTGACTGCCGTTAAAGAAACATCTGATACGTCCAATTAACATTTGGTCTAACGCCATGCTCTCCCTACCCCTCTATCATAAAAATTATTATTGCACAGTAGATGGCAAAGCCCTTACACGCAGACCCTGTCTGCGCCTACTATGGTTGTACCTTAAACAATGCTCCCAGGCCTGCTTTATGGAGAAAGTAGCCACTTATAAAAAGGGTAGCCCACATAGTGGGGGGAATGCAGAAGCAGACAGAGCTGCCAAAGATGCCACTGTTAATGGGGCTTTGGAAGATTCACACACAAAACCATGTTGCCCTGTGTCCATATGTCCCCCACTTGAGCACATCGATTTAAAGTCCCGCTAGCATCAATACCAGCCATACGCTGTTATGTGGGCATGGCATGAGGAGAGCAGAGCCCTTCCTCAGCCCACAGTCTGGGCCTCCAAAAGTATAATGGTACCCGGCCCCAACTCGACTGACCAGCTGTTAATGTTCCAGAAAACAGCAGACACCCGCCCTGTGTTGTGTGTGCCACCAACATTAGGCAAGAAGCTGCTCCCACTATTCCATTCCCACCCAGTAGGTGGACATTATTCGCCTGCAATAAAGCTAGAGAAATTAGCCACACGGCATGGTGACCTACTGTCATGTATGTACATGCTGCTTGTAGCCACCAGATAGTGTCATTATTGGAGGCCACTGAGCAGCATGCATATGGTGCTGCTCTGGTATAAAAGGCCACCCATGGCCTTTGGGCCGTGATAAAGCAGAGCCAAGGTTGTACCTTGCTCAGTTGAACAGTACTCAGTTTGTACCTTTATTGTATACATAACATTTGGCGACGAGAATACAAGAACCTTTGTTTGCAAAATGAGCACGATTGGATTTTTAGAGTGTTTCGTGGAGGGAGAAGATTGGGCAGACTCTGTGAGCCGTTTGAACCAGTACTTCATGGCCAACAAAATGAAGGGGGTCGACGATGTAGATCGGTGCCGGGCTGTGTTCCTCACTGTGTACAGTGCAAAGATCTACGGTCTGATAAAGAATCTACTCATGCCTAGTGATCCAACAGAAAAAATGTACGAGGAGTTGTGTATATTGGTACGGGAGCACTTCAAGCCAGACAATGGCATCATCATCTCAAGATACAGGTTTTATACACACGTTCGATCGGAGGGCCAGAGCGCGATGGAATTCGTTGCCGACCTGAGACATCTAGTGGGACCATGCAAGTTCGGGAGGTGTTGGCAGACATGCTGCGGGACTTCTTTGTTATCGGTATCAACCACGAGGTGATCCTGCGCAAACTTCTGGCAGTGAAGGAGTTGGAATTAAAAAGGGTCATCCAGATCACTCAATCATGTATGATGACAGATAGGAGTCTAAAGCAAATAGCGGTGAAGAACCGAACCTCGGCAAGTACAGTAAATGCGATTGATTTGGCGTTTGGCAGAGCAGCACATGGTAGGGCCTATCCGGCTGCGTTCACGAATGATTCGGCGGTCAGCAGAGCAGCACATGGCAGGGCCTATCCGCCTGCGTTCGCAAAACCTGTGGCTGCCCAAAGTCCGCCAGCGGGAATGTATCCGACTTCTCCGTGTTGGCGTTGTGGGGGAAATCATCGGCACCAGCAGTGGCGATTTAAGTGATATAATTGCAAAGGCTGTCTGAGAGTGGGGCATCTCCAGCGCAAGTGTCCGCAGATGAGCAAGCGAGCTGCGGCACACCACATGGAGGATGAGAGTCAGACTAGCGTGGATCCGGATACGCAATCCGAGATGCCAGAGGAACAAGTGTATGGACTGTACTCCTTCATAACCAAGAGCAAACACATTTTGATTAATGTGAAGTTTAATGGGATACCGGTATCGATGGAACTGGACACAGGGGCGAGTCAATCGATCATGAATGAGAGGACATTTAATAAGCTGTGAGATACTAAGACTGTGAGGCCCAGGCTGAGCCCAGTTAAGGCCAAGCTGCGCACGAACACCAAAGAACTGATAAAGGTGATTGGCAGTACACAAATTAACGTGTCGTATAACGGTGCAGTTCACGAGTTACTGCTGTGGATTGTTCCAGGCAATGGCCCAATGCTGCTCGGCAGGAGCTGGTTGGAGAAAATCAGATGCGACTGGAACGACCTAAAGGCGTTGTCGGAGGAGGAAAATACATGTGCCCAAGTATTGAGCAAGTTCCTCTCGCTGTTCGAACCAGGTATCGGCAACTTCACGGGAGCCAAGGTGCAGATCCACGTGGACTCAGATGCAAGACCCGTCCATCATAAAGCTCGGGCAGTGCCGTATATGATGCGGAAGAAGGTCAAAATTGAACTGGACAGACTCCAGCGTGAAGGGATCATATCACCGGTCGAATTTAATGAATGGACCAGCCCCATTGTTCCTGTGCTGAAAAGTGATGGCACAGTCAGAATCTGTGGAGACTACAAGGCTACGATCAACAGCATTTCAAAACAAGATCAGTACCTGTTACCGAAGGCTGATGACTTGTTTGCGAAGCTAGCCGGAGGGAAGTCGTTCACAAAACTAGACTTGACATCGGTCTATATGATGCAGGAGTTGGTCGAGACGTCGAAGAGACTTACGTACATTAACACGCACAAAGAACTGTTTATTTACCACAGGTGCCCATTTCGAATTCGCTCAACTGCAGCAATATTCCAGAGGAATATGGAAAGTCTACTGAAGTCCGTTCCCAGAACCGTCGTGTTCCAAGATGACATCCTGATCAACGGTCATGACTCCAAGGAACATCTGAACAACCTGGAAGAGGTTCTACTGCATTTGGACAGAGTGGGACTCAGACTTAAACGTTCGAAGTGAGTCTTCATAGCACCAGAGGTCAAATTCCATGGGAGGAAAATCGGCGCTGATGGCACCAGAACTACTGACATGAAAACCAAAGCCATCAAAAATGCACCCAAGCCGCAGAACGTGATGGAGCTGCATTCGTTCCTGGGTCTACTCAACTACTTTGGTAACTTCCTACCTAAATTGAGCACCTTACTTGAACCACTGCACATGCTATTGAGAAAAGGCAACAACTGGGTGTGGGGCATATTGCAAGACAAAGCTTTCGAGAAAGCCACCAATCTGCTTTGCTCGAACAAGCTGCTGGTACATTATGACCCATGTAAACATTTAGTTTTGGCCTGTGACGCATCGTCATATGGAATTGATTGTGTCTTACAACAAGCCAATGAGTGGGGGAAACTTCAACCTGCCGCGTATGCATCCAAAAGTTTGTCTAAAGCAGAAAGAACCTAAAGTATGGTAGAAAAAGAAGTTTTAGCGTGTGTGTATAGTGTTAAAAAAATACCTGTTCGGTCTGAGATTTGAATTAGAGACCAATCACAAGCCGCTCATTTCGTTGTTTTCCAAGAGTAAAGGTATCAATACCAATGCTTCATTCCGCATTCAAAGGTGGGCACTGACATTATCTGCCTATGATTATGTCATTCACCACAGACTTCGCACAGAGAATTGTGCCGATGCTTTGAGCCGGTTGCCATTGCCCACACCAAAGGTGGAAATGCCACAACCGGCAGATTTAAAGTTAATCAATGATGCTTTTGAAAGTGAAGATACCCCTGTCACGGCACAAGAAGTTAAGACGTGCACCAGCCAGGACCTGATATTATCGATGGTAAAGGGTTGCATCCTCAAATGGGATTGGTCTGCCATACCCAGGCATATGTGTGAGGAGGCCAAACCATACATTCATTGCAAGGACAAACTGTCTATTCAAGCAGATTGCATATTGTGGGGCAATCGAGTTGGAATGCCTAAGAAAGGGAGAGAGAGGTTTGTGCGTGAGTTACACAGCACACATCCTGATAAAGTGATGATGAAGGCCATCGCCAGGTCCCATGTATGGTGGCCAGGAATTGGTTCTGAGCTGGAAGCATGCGTGCATCAGTGCAACACCTGCATGCAGCTCAGCAAAGCACCAGCGGAATCACCGCTGAGTCTGTGGTCAAGGCCATCCAAACCTTGGTCCAGGATCCATGTAGATTTTGCAGGTCCCTTCCTGGGCAAGATGTTTTTAGTGGTGGTGGGCGCTTATTCGAAGTGGATAGAATGCATAATCTTGTCATCCAGTATGTCCACAGTAACCATAGAGAATCTCAATGTCATGTTTGCGACACATGGTCTGCCTGACATAGTGGTGAGCGACAACGTGTCATGCTTCACCAGTCAGGAGTTTCAGGAGTTTGTAAAATTTAACAGCATAAAACATGTAAGGTCAGCATCGTTCAAGCCTGCGTCCAACGGGCAAGCAGAACGTGCAGCACAAATCATCAAGCAAAGCATGAGGAGAGTAACCCAAGGGTCACTGCAGACCCGCTTGTCTTGCATACTGCTGAGTTACAGGACAAAACCCCACACACTCACAGGGGTCTTGCCTGCTGAACTCATGATGAAAAGAGGTCTTAAGACCAAGTTATCTCTTGTACACCCAGATTTAAGTAATCATGTTGAATACAGAAGACAGAGCCAACAACGGTACCACGATCGCGCAACTGTGTCATGCGAGATTTCTGTTAATGATCCTGTATATATGTTGAATTATGGTCAGGGTCCCAAATGGATCACTGTTACGATCATGGCCAAGGAGGGCAACAGAGTATTTGTTATTAAGCTCAAGAATGGGCAAACTTGAAGGAAGCACATGGATCAAACAAAGCGGAGACACACAGACGAGCCAGAGCAGTCGGACGAAGATACCGTCGACGACCAACCAACCTACCAGCAGCCTTCAGTGGACTCAAGGGTCATCAGTGAACCCGGAATTTCTATCACGGACTTGTTCAATAAAAATGGACTTACAATTCCTGACATGGCCACTGCCGACCCCAACAAGTCAGCCATCCAGCCACCAGCCACAACAGACTCCGCACATTCACCCAAGGCCAGAATCAAACTGAGATGGTCAACCCGGGAGCGTAAAGCACCAGACCTTCTCAACCTGTGAAAGACTGTGATAAGATCTCAGAGGAGTGTATTGTCATGTATATACATGCTGTTTGTAGTCACCAGACGATGTCATTGTTGGAGGCCACTGAGCAGCACGCACATGGTGCTGCTCTGGTATTGAAGGCCAACCATGGTGTGAGTCAGGCACTTTGGGCCATAATAAAGTTGTAACCTTGCTTAGTTAAACAGTACTCAGTTTGTATCTTTAATGCTAACATAACACCTTCTATGAAACAGTGCTCAATGTGGGGCAATCCCCTTGGCTCTGAACCCTCTCAATGTTCATGATAGTGGCACAAGCTACAATAGTGGTTATAGGAATGTATGTATGAGGATAGACGGTTCTCTTTAATATAGACAGGCTCTCTAATGTGAATTAGTGAACTGTGATCTTTGACTGGGAAAGAGTATAGCTTGGGCTCTTTAATGTGGACTTGTGAACTGTGACCTTTGATTGTGGAAGGAGTTCATGCTGGAGACAGCATAGTTTGAACAAAGGAGGTGAGCTTGCTTTTGAAATTTCCCCTGGAAGGACATCATTGGACAAAGCCAGTGCAGGAGCAAGGAAAATCAATTGGAGGTGATCATGCAGCTTGGAAACCAATCACCGGGTACAATAAGATCATGCATGAGGGGCCAGGCTTCTGAAATGGGATAAAAGCCAGCCAAGCCCCGAGAAGACACAGCAGAGAAGGAAGACGCCCGGCACTAATTTTTAAAACTTTTAAAAGTTGTGGGCGCTTCCGAATTTCTCTCCCTTTGTCGCCATAAAGGCTGTGCAGTGGTCACTGCTACCAATGCTGTCATGGAAAGATGCATCAATGACAGGTAGATAGGTGAGGTTGAGGTCAAGTAGGTTTTTCCCTCGTGTTGGTTCACTCACCACCTGCCACTGGCACAATCTGGCAGCTATGCCCTTCAGGACTCGGCCAGCTCAGTCAGTAGTGGTGCTACCGAGCTATACTTGGTGATGAACATTGAAGTCCCCCACCCAGAGTACATTCTGTGTCCTTGCTACTCTCAATGCTTCTTCCAAGTTGTATTCAACATGGAGGAGTATTGATTCATCAGCTGAGGGAGAGCAGTAGATGTAAATCAGCAGGAGGTTTCCTTGCCTATGCTTGACCGGAAGCCATGAGACTGCTGGAGTATAATGTTGGAAAGTGTGAGGTCAAGCACTTTGGCAGAAAAAAATCAAAGAGCAAGTTATTATTTAAATGGAGAAAGATTGCAAAGTGCTGCAGTACAGCGGGACCTGGGGTTAATTGTGCACGAAACACAAAAGGATAGTATGCAGGTACAGCAAGTGATCAGGAAGGCCAATGGTATCTTGGCCTTTATTGCAAAGGGGATGGAGTATAAAAGCAGGGAAGTCTTGCTACAGTTATACAGGATATTGGTGAGGCCACACCTGGAATACTGCGTGCAGATTTGGTTTCCATATTTACGAAAGGATATACTTGCTTTGGAGGCAGTTCAGAGAAGGTTCACTAGGTTGATTCCGGAGATGAGAGAGTTGATTTATGAGGAAAGGTTGAGTAGGTTGGGCCTCTACTCATTGGAATTCAGAAGAATGAGAGGTGATCTTATAGAAACGCATAAGATTATGAGGGGGCTTGACGGGGTGGATGCAGAGAGGATGTTTCCACTGATGGGGGAGACTAGAACTAGAGGGCATAATCTTAGAATTTAAAACTGAGATGAGGAGAAATTTCTTCTCTCAGAGGATTGTAAATCTGTGGAATTCACTGCCTCAGACAGCTGTGGAAACTGGGACATTGAATAAATTTAAGACAGAAATAGACAGTTTCTTAAATGATAAGGGAATAAGCAGTTATGGGGAGCAGGCAGGGAAGTGGACCTGAGTCCATGATCAGATCAGCCATGATCGTATTAAATGGCGGAGCAGGCTCGAGGGGCCGTATGGCCTACTCCTGCTCCTATTTCTTATGTTCTTATGTTCTAATCCGGAGTCAACACTGAGGACTCCCAAGGCCTCTCCCTCCCGTGACCTCCGGTGGGTCTGACCTGCCAGTGGGACAGGATATACTCAATGATGGTGATGGAGGAGTATGAGACATTGGCTGAAAGATATATTCATGTAGTCTAATGGAAAAACTGTAGGATTAGAGGAACAGGTTAGATTATGGTCATTTATTTTTGGGTAAGATTTATTTGTTTGTCAAGTCACAACCCAATCCCAGGCTGAGAAGCTGTTCGATTAATTGCTCCCATGCCTTTTCCAAGATCACTTTTGAGCAGCTGATTCGTGCTGAAATATTGATCCAATTGATGACTTGGTATCTTTGCATGACAGTGAATGTTTCATATTGGGGTGTATGCAACCCTTCATCACAGCTTTCGGTGTCCCACATTCTTAACCTCTGCTCCATTCTTGCATTAGCAGATTTAACATGCCAGATTCAAAAGCAATATTTGGCTAAATTTGCATTGTGAACTAACTAGAATAATCAAATCATAGAATCATAGCATGGTTACAGCACAGAAGGAGGCCATTTGGCCCGTCAAGCCTGTGCCGGCTCGCTGCAAGATCATCATAGGCAGTCCCTTGGAATCGAGGAAGACTTGCTTCCACTCTAAAAATGAGTCCTTAGGTGGATGAACAGTCCAATACCACGGTGCCTGTCATAGGTGGAACAGATAGTCATTGAGGGTAATGGCAGGTGGGACAGGTTTGCTGCACGCTCTTTCCGCTGCTTGCGCTTGATTTCTGCATGCTCTCGGCGATGAGACTCGAGGTGCTCAGCGCCCTCCCGGGTGCACTTCCTACACTTAGGGCGGTCTTTGGCCAGGGACTCCCAGGTGTCAGTGGGGATGTTGTACTTTTTCAGGGAGGCTTTGAGGGTGTCCCTGTAACGTTTCCTCTGCCCACCTTTGGCTCGTTTGCCATGAAGTAGTTCCGAGTAGAGCGCTCGCTTTGGGAGTCTCGTGTCTGGCATGCGAACAATGTGGCTTGCCCAGCGGAGCTGATCAGTGCTTCAATGCTGGGGATGTTGGCCTGGTCGAGGACGCTAATGTTGTGTCTGTCCTCCCACGGGATTTGTAGGATCTTGCGGCGGCATCGTTGGTGGTATTTCTCCAGCGAGCACTTCAGCTAGTCTTACTACCTCGCCTTTTCCCCATAGCCCTGCAAAATCTTTTCCTTCAGGTACTTACCTAATTCTCTTTTGAAACACACAATTGAATCTGCCTCCACCACCATTTCAGGCAGTGCATTCTATATCATAACCACTCGCTGCGTAAAAAGGTTTTTCCTCATGTCGCCTTTGGTGCCTCTGCCAATCGCCTTAAATCTGTGTCCTCTGGTTCTCAACCCTTCCGCCAATGGGAACAGTTTCTCTCTATCTACTCTGTCAAGACCCCTCATGATTTTGAACACCTCGATCAAATCTCCTCTCAATCTTCTCTGTTGTAAGGAGAACAACCCCTGCTTCTCCAGTCTATCCATGTAGCTGATGTTCCTCATCCCTGAAACCATTCTTCTCAATCTTTTCTGCACCCTTTCTAAGACCTTCACATCCTTCCTAAAGTGCATTGCTCAGAATTGGACACAATACTCCGGTTGAGGCCAAACCAATGTTTTATACAGGTTCATCATAATTTTCTGGCTATTGTACTCTGTACCTCTATTTATGAAGCCCAAGATCCCATAAGCTTTTTTAACTGCTTTCTCAACCTGCCCTGCCAACTTCAATGATTTGTGCACATAATCCCCAGGTCTCTCTGTTCATGCACCCCCTTTAGAATTGCACCCTTTAGTTTATATTTCCTCTCCTCATTCTTTCTACCAAAATGTATCACTTTGCACTTTTCTGTGTTAAATTTCATCTGCCATGATTCTGCCCATTCCATCGGCCTGTCTATGTCCTCTTGAAGTCTATCACTATCCTCCTCACTGTTCATTATACGTCTAAGTTTTGTGTCATCTCCAAATTTTGAAATTGTTGCCTGTACACACACATCCAAATCATTAATATATATCAAGAAAAGCAGTGGTCATAGTACTGACCCCTAGGGAACACCAATGTATACCTTCCTCCAGTCCAAAAAACAACCGTTCACAACGCTCTGTTTCTTGTCACTTAGCCAATTTCGTATTAATGCTGCCACTGTCCCTTTTATTCCATGGGCTTCAACTTTGCTGGAAAGCCAATGATGTGGCACTTTATAGAATGCCTTTTGGACGTCCATGTACACCACGTCAACCGCATTGCCCTCATCAACCCTCTCTGTTACCTCATCAAAAAACTCAATCAAGTTGGTTAAACACAATTTGCCTTTAACAAATCTGGCTTTCCTTAATTAATCCACACTTGTCTAAGTGACTGTTAATTTTGTCCCTGATTATTGTTTCGAAAAGCTTCCCCACTACCGAGGTTAAACAGACCAGCCTATAGTTGCTGGGTTTATCTTTACATCCTTTTTTGAACAAGGGTGAAACATTTGCAATTCTCCAGTCCTCTGGCATCATCCCCGTTTCTTAGGAGAATTGGAAGATAATGGCCAGTACCTCTGTGATTTCTTCCTACACTTCCCTCAGCGTCCCAGGATGCACCCCATCCAGTCCTGATGACTTCTCTACTTTAAGTGCAACCAGCCTTTCTAGAACCTCGCCTTGATCAAGTCACTGTATTTTTTGACGAGGTAACTGAAAGAGTAGATAATGGTAATGCATGTAAGAATCGGCGGAAACAGCGACAGCATCAGTGTAAACATTTTGGACTTTAAGTTTTGGACATTGCTTTTCCATATTTCTGTTACTGCAGAAGAGCAGACAGCAGACTGGGATAGGTCCAGGCATATTCCACAGGAATACACATCAGGTGGGCGGGGATGGGTCAATTGCCAAAATCGCAGGAAGATGGCTGATGGAGGACCCTTTATCATCAGTGAGAGATCAGGTAAACTGGTCAGTGCTCAAGCCATCGAAATGACTGAGAGCCCCAGATCAGGGGAACCTCAGGACAAAGAAAGCTATTTGGCCACCCAGATTCGTTGGAGCCTTTATCCCCAGGAACAGATCAGTAATAAAGGCACAGGCCAAAGATGTGATTCATTGCTTTGCCTCAGGCAAAGGACTGGTTTCTGGTGCGAAGAATTCAGAAGCATTTTTCAGGTATAAGAGAACGGCAGTTTGCAGCCATCTCTCTCTCTCTTCTATGCTTGCTTGCTTTGTTCAATGCGCTCAAGGACCGAGAACTCCATCTGGGACGGAGAGAAGAAACCACTATCTACGAGCAAAGAGAGCCTCGCTCATTGGGAGAAGCAGCAAGTAAGTCAGAGGGGTAACTGGTGAGCATTTGTCCCAACCCACACATCCTTAAGCCCACCACATAGTGTGAAGGGGGTGTCATGTGTCCCAACTAAGCCTTAGGGGTTTAGTGGGGAGGTTTCTGCACAGATCATAGGCATCCGCACAGTCTGTTGGACAGATTCGGTGGTGCCCTATTGAGCCAAGCAGGGGTGTTTTAGTCATAGGTACTTTGCGATCGGGGCCTGTTGAGACAGGCCAGTGTTGTGTGTTGCACTGTGTTTTTGTTTCACACCACCAGGGTGCGTTTTACTGGAAGCAGATGTGTGCTTTAACTTGAATAAAAGCATTGTGATGGTTGAGGCCGAAAGATCTGTCTATAACTGTGTATTCTGTTCGCCACTATAATTCCAGGGTCTAGAACTGTTGTAAGGGGAGTAATTCAAAACCATCAAGGGCAAAACCACTGCAGTAGATGTAATTTATCTACATTTTCAAAAGGCCTTCGATAAGTTACCACGAAATAAACTGATGAACAAGGTCAGAGAAATGCGGAGTCAGGGGACAAGTAGCAGAATAGATAGAGAGCTGGCTTCAAGAAAGAAAGCAGAGAGTCAGGGTAATGGGTAGCTATTCACAGTGGCAGAAGGCAGGCAGGGTGTACCACAAGGATCAGTGCTGGGACCACTGTTGTTCACAATTTACATTAACGATTTAGATTTTGGAATCACAAACACAATTTCTAAATTTGCGGGTGACACGAAATTGGGGGCGATAGTCAATACTGAGGAGGACTACAACAAATTACAGGAGGACATTAATAAATTGCAGAATGGGCATATATTTGGCAAATGCAAGGTATTATACTTCAGTGGGAAGAATACTTATTACTTTGAGGGTGCAAATCTAGGTGGGATAGAGGAACAAAGGGATCTCGGAGTACAAATACAAAAATCACTAAAAGTTGCAAGGCCATAAAAAAAACAAATCAAGCACTCAGGTTTATTTCTAGAGGTATAGAATTGAAAAGTAGGGAAGTTATGCTAAACCTGTATCAAACCGTGTTGAAACCACATTTAGAGTACTGTGTACAGTTCTGGTCACCATATTATAAAAAGGATATAGAGGCCCTGGAGAGAGTGGAGAGAAGGTTTATAAGGATGACACCAAAAATGCGAGGGTAATCATTTCAGGAAAGGATGAACAGGCTGGGTCTCTTTTCTCTTGAAAATCATCATCATCTTCATCATCAGCATAGGCAGTCCCTCAAAACGAGGAGGACTTGCTTCCACACCAAAAAAGGATGAGTTCACATGAAGGACCGAATATTCCAGGTGCAAAATTACATAGTGAAGGATGGAAGATGCCTGTGCGTGGATTTTTTTAACATGTGGTGGCCGTTGCACACCAGCCACCACACGTTAACAAAGCTAGGTCTTAGTCCAGTGGCAAGGATTAACCAAGACAACTGGAGACTTGCCCTGCTGCATGGACCTAGTACACACACATATCACAGTGTGGGCTGGCCCGTGCTGCCCTGGGCCCTCACCTCTTCTGGCCCCGAACTCGCACCTCTCCTGGGTTCCGATCACGTCCCACTACAATCTCTCACCGCTCCTTCGTCCCGGCCTCACCGCTCCTGCTGTACCTGCTCATGCTACAATGGCCGACCTGGACCTTGATAACATTCCTCTTCGCTGCCGTCGCCCTCCTGAACCAGCTCGCGCTGTACCTTGCAGTGGTGTGCTGCCACACTGCCCATGGCCGCCGCTCACCGCTCCTTTTATGGCCCCGACCTGCTGCTGATGGTCTCTCACAGGTATTGAAAATAGAAGGCTGAGGGGTGACCTAAAAGAGGTCTTTAAAATTATGAAAGATTTTGATAATGGATATAGAGAGAATATTTCCACTGGTGGGGAAGAGCATAACTAGAATCCATCAATATAAGATAGTTACCAAGAAATCGAATAGGAAATTCAAATGAAACTTCTTTACCCAAAGAGTGGTGAGAATGTGGAACTCGCTACCACTTTGGAGCTCTCTCCTAAATCACTTTCTGTTGCTACCTGTCTCCCCTCCTTCTAAAGTACTTTAAAATGTATTCCTTTGACTCTGTGCTTTCAATCAATCAGCCTTAATCCTTCCCATCTCCTGCTCATGCCCCCCATGTCCTCTTGCAAAGCACTCAGAGATGTTTTATGTGAGGGATTCTATAAAATTGCAAGCTTTTCTTTTTGTTGAATTTCTATTAGAAAGCTGGCTGCTCCATTTTTTTATTGACTCCTTTTCTTTCTCCTTTCTTGCCAATTTTCTCTAACAGTGTTCTACCCCCACCCCCACTCTCTGAAGATCCTGAATCATTGCTGGGGTGCAGACGTGTGAATCGCATCCAATAGCTTACCCAAGTGGCCATTATTCACGTGTGAGCCTTGACAGTGATTGGTGGCAAGCAATTGTCTACAGAGATTGAGGGTATCAAAGATAAAATCCAACACCTACGTCTATCTATTTCCAGGAAGGGTCAGTGAATAGTGATCAGGAATGGGAAACCCCTTGCCCAACATGCCTATTGTACTGCACCTTCTGCCACCCCAGCTGAAATCAGCTAACTCAGCACAGAGTGTGTGTCAAACCCACTCTGTCCTATAGCTCAGCCACTCACTGGACAAGCTAACTACACAAGCTGGGCTCCCAGTCTTATGCAGTGTCACTTCATGTCTGTCTAAACTGAACTGCATTTCAAGTATATTGAAGCGGAAAGAAGCAAAAATACTTATTGGCCCTGAAATTCCGGCCTCACCAGGTCCGTACGGAATACGTACGGACCCGGCGATGCCTCGCAAAAGTCGTTTTTTGGCGTGCAATGCGTATGCTCCGAAAACCGGCTTTTCCGATCTGTCACGATATCTCTTGACAGATCCTCTGCAACCCCAGGAGAAGGTCATCCGCGCGGGCAAGATTGGGCTACTTGCCCATCTTTTGCCCAGGGATTGTCCTTCAAACTCTTATGCCTGGTAAAAGCAGGCACATAGGCTACTTTTACCAGCATAAGAGTTTTAAAACATATAAAAATAAAAGTTAAATACATATTTTTATAATAAAAACCCTGTCCACTAAGGTAAGTTTATTTTAAACCCTATTAAAACACATTGGAAAACAATCCCCCCAAATATTTTTTTTCTAAAACATTTCATTAACTTTAATTTCAATTAATTTTAAATATGTATGGTGCTTTTTTTATTTATTATGTTGTGTTTGTGTGTTTTAGGGGTTTATTCTCATTGATAGTAATGGAACTTGTAAAATCGGAGTTCCCATTACTATCACTGAGAATACTGTACCATGATTGGTTGCCCAGACCCACGTGACTCCAGCTTCCCCGTCCATAATTAGAAGACGTAGACGCGCTGCGAAGCGCGGGAAAAGAAGGCCTCTGACCGGAATCGAAGGCGTCTCCGGGACCACCATTCGTAGAAAAATTTCGGGTCGTAGGCATTCGTCCGCAGGAAGCCTCCGACCAGAATTTCAGGGCCAATAAGAAAACGAAACATTCCCCAGTGCTACTGAAGATATTCTGCCTATGAATAAACTATACAGATTTGGAAGAACTTAGCCATATAAAAGTGGCCTGCACATCAAAATTTATACTTTTCAAATGAAATAATGTGGCTGTTAGGAGAAATATCACAGCGTCTGTGATAAGTCCTGTGAGATTTCCTTGGATATGCCATTAAATATTAATAGAACATTTGTACATGTTTTAGGAAAGATCAATGGGATTTATTTACAAGGCAAAAATCAGAGGGAAGTGCATAACTGTCAAGATCGCTTTCAAAAAGATTTGTAAGAAGAAAAAAGAGATGACAGTACAGGAATTTTGATATAATGTTTGATTGATGGACTCTGAAGTCTTCTGGGAATTTTACCGTATCCTGGCATGGAGGGATATCTTCTGTGAGTTTCCAATATGTATCAAAGGCATCTGATTGTACAACAAAGAATTGAAAGTAGAGCTAGAAAAGCAAATTGTTTATCAAACAGTGTGATTATACATCTCATGGAGCTACAAATAACCATGCGAGCTATCATAGTAACTGTATGTGTTAGGACTGAGCTGGTGGACTGACTGCTGACTTTGTATGCAGAAACAAGCGTCCACACTAAATTTTCCTGTTTTAGAGAAATCAGTTTGTTCAGGGAGAGTTGTTTGAAGACAATGTAAGTGCTGATGATTTCCATTATCTGACTGAATTGCACCATTTCTCTTGGTGTGAAAACATAATGTCATAAAATTATCAACAGGCAAAGGCCATCTAACTCCATGCACCTGATGCGTTTTGTCTGATCTTAATCCATTCACCGGCTTCTCGCCAGATTTCTTAATCCTTTCTGTTGCCTTTTTAACCCGTTTTGCTTCAATGTCTTATCTTGGTAACTTATTCCACAACCTATTAGCACCTTTTGTTAAAAAAAAGAAAGTACCACCTGATTTCCCTTTTGACTCACAACTTGGTAAATGTGTGTCCTCTAGTATTTGAACATTTGATTGTAATGGACAGTTTGCTTGGATCAATTTTGTTAAATTCCTTCATAAACTTGTAAAGCTCAATTAGGTCACCCCAAATTCTTCTATTTTTCCAAAGAAAACTAAGCCTTAATCTTTCTTCATATCTCAGATTCCTGACATCTGAAATTATTTTGTTTCCTCGCCTCTTTAACCTTTCAAGGGCAAAACAATATGATCAAGTAATTAGAATTGCACATAATACTCAAGATGGGGTCAGACATTATACGGCAACAATACCAACTCTAACTTACTGCAAATGCAACCAGTTCCTTATTTGCTTGTTATTTTACAGAAACTGGGCTGATTGATTCATAGATTTTCATAAAAGTTGTGGATCTGATGGGAAGTACTCATGTGGCTTGTCCTAAGAGAGCAGTGATATTAACTCTTTCTCACAAGGGTCAGCATCAAGTACTTCCAAATTAGGCATAACATGGACAAGATGCAGCAAGTTAACGTTTCCTCTATTTTGCCCCAGTAACATACTCTCATCCCAATTTCAGCATCGCTCTCTTCCATCAATGCTACATTTGGGTTTCCTATGCTAGTTGTACTGTGAAATTTTTGAGCAGATATCTCTTGTTGGAGATGGTCATTGCCTGGCATTTGTGTGGCGTGAATATTATTCGTCACTTATCAGCCCAAGCCTGGATGTTGTCCAGATATTTTTGCATGCGGATATGGTCTGCCTCTTTAGCTAAGGAGTTGCAAATGGAACTGAACATTGTGCAATCATTAGCAAACCCACTTCTGAACTTATGATGAAGGGGACGTCATTGATGAAGCAACTGAAGATGGTTGGGCCCAGGACACTGCCCTGAGGAACTCCTGCAGTGATGTCCTGGGGCTGGGATGATTCACCTTCAACAACCACAACCATCTTCCTTTGTGCTAGGTGCGGCTCCAGCCAATGGAGAGTTTGCCTCCTGATTCCCAATGTCTTCAATCTTAAAAGGGCTCACTTGCAGCATCTGCATATAATTGGCAAATGAAGTTCAACCTCTTCTGGAATTAAGCTCTTTTGTTCATGTTTGGACCAAGATTAATGAGGGAGGAACCGAGTAGTCCTGGTGGAACCCAAACTGAGCATCGGTGAGCAGGTTATTAGTGTCGCTTGATAGCACTGTCGATGACACCGTCCATCACTTTGCTGATGATAGAGGGTAGACTGATGGGGTGGTAATTGGCCAGATTGTACTTGTCCAGCTTTTTGTAGTCAGGACATACCTGGGATGTTTTCCACATTGTCAGGTAGATGCCAAGCGTACTGGGCCTGTACACATTGGAGTTCAGAAAAATGAGAGGTGATCTTATTGAAACATAAGATAACGAGGGGGATCAACAAGGTGGATGCAGAGAGGATATTTCCACTCATAGGGGAAACTACAACTAGAGGACATTGGGCTAGAACCTCCACTTTTTTTGCATGCTTAATGCCCACTTAATGCCCATTTTACCATTTAAATCATGTCTAACGCCCATATATCGCCCACTTTGACACAAAATGGAAACTGACAGGCATTTTTAGGAAGCTTATCACCGAGCATTACTTTCCCCATGTGCATAACGCCGGGAAAAAATATTACCGCCTGCCACTTTTTTGGGGCGGAATCAGCAGAATGGGCAAAATCAATGGCCATAATATCACCCAGCGTTACTTTCCACATGGAATTAATGCCAAGATTCGATATTAACGCCCGCCCACTGTTTTTTGTCGTAAAGAGCATATTTACCCAAACTAGCGGCCATGAGATCGCCCAGCGTCAATTTCACCACCTCGCACACATATCGCCCACAATATCGCTTGCCCAAAAAAACACTCACAAAATGTGGAACTAACTGGAACGAACGCCAGCGGTGTGGCTGGCATTTGTTAAATCCCACTCTTACATGAGGGGCCGATACCTAAACGATTTGCCTGAAAGAGCGCTGATGTGAGCGATAACGCTGACACACTGCTGAGTGTGTGCAGCTCAGACATCAATGGTGCCCATCAGCTTGGTGCCAGTTAAAGTTTACATTGATTGATGTTAGGTCATATTTAACCCTTTCATGGTAAGGAATCACCAGTGTGTAACGGTCCAGCTCTCTGAGACAATGCGCACAAGGTTATGTTCAATAACAAAAATTTAATACCAACATTGGTCTGAAATCATAAGTATCACAGCCAATAACACCCAACCCCCACCCACACCCCACTTTTCCCACCATTGACATCAATCACATGTTCAACATGTCCAGCAACACAGAATACAAAGGCAAAGCAGGAGTGTGGTCCCCAGCCCCCATACATTGCAACAAATTGCACACACTCACATGGGCATATAACACAGCCATCACCTGCGCACATGCACCTGACTTTCCTTCATCCCTCTCCTTCTTCTCCCCACCTCTACCCCTTCCTCTCCTCGCTCCACGGTGCCTGGCCAAGGAGCTCCTCAGGTGGTGCCTCATTGGGGGGGGTGAAGGCAGATGCGGTGGTTGCACGGGTACGGGACCGGGGGGGTGCCAAGGGGGCAAAATTCTCTGATGCAGAAGCAGGATCTTGGTCCTTGTTCTCATCTGTTGTTCGCAGTGGTGGTGCGGAACCTAGGAGTGGAGTGCCGCGCTCGAGGACCACTGGGAGGCCTGTGGTAGCAGTGTTCCTGGCTATCGCATCCAGGGCCTCCACCATGCGCGGAATGTACTCGGTCATGGTGGCCAGCTGTCGGGATATGCCCCCCAATGCTTTGATGAGCTGGTCACCAATGTTTACAGTCCTCCTGGACAACTGTACCATCTTGCCGCTCTCATGTCGCACTCGTGGATCAGACCTGCCACGTCTACAAGACCTTCGCAGGGTCGGCGCCATCCTGGGGACAAATGAGGTGCCTTGTGGCGAGGTCCTTGGGGCCGGTACCTCCAGAGTGAAGGCGGGAATGACCGGAGGACCACTAGATGGTTTTGGGGTGGAATAGCTTCTGGAGCGTGGTAATGCAGGTTCTTCGAAGTCCGTGCTCTCACCCGTGGAGAACAGCTCAGCGGATTGATGAGCGAGAATCGGAGCTCCTCAGCCAGATGTAGTAGGATCATCCACCAACTCCTGCCCCGCGCCCCCACCTTCTGGCCCCTGTGGCCTTGCCTGGGGCCGCACTGCTGGCTGAGCTGAAAAACACAAATGAGGTTAGTAGAGGAGAAGGGGGTGCTAGGGTGACAAGGTGAGTCCAGCGCTACACACAGCATATGCACGACAAAAGCACCACCGCTATCAAAATCATCGCAGACATCACATTTCATGACTATCAACACATTGTGTATTGCAATGATTTTCATTAGGCCAGCATTATTTCTATGACAATTTTAGAAATCATCTATCATATATGATTTTGCGGATATGAGTGAGTGACGCAATGGAGTAAGCTTTACTCACGTGGCATCACTTCAGGTTATGCAGATGTTTCTGTGGCTGTTCAGGGGTGCTTCCCCACGAGTGCGAGCACACGCTCCTCCATGTCAGTGATGTCGTTTGGGACTGATGGCCCCCCCCCCCCCGTTCGCCTCTGCATGAATCTCATCGTCGATAACTTCTTCTGTAAAAGGTGACAGGATGACATGGCATGAGATCATTGCGTGATATCATTGCTAGGTACTGTCACAGAGACTGATACAACACATAACTGACAGATGAAATCATGAGTATTATGATAATTATCATTCTTTACCTAAAGACATACACCGTGACCGCAGGCTTTGAGTAACACATTCCCGGTAAAAGTGAAAGACCTCACATCTGCTGATAGTCACTCATGACTGTTACAAATCAAATTTAATAAATACATAAGTACATGCAAATCAATGTAATACTTACTCTTGCGGATCCCACAAGGTCGTTCCATTGTTTGCGGCATTGGTTGCCCTCACACACCTCGTTGGTTGCCGACGAGACTACTTCTGCTATCTCGGTCAATATCTTCTGGTATGCCTTTGGGGTGGGCTTCCCACACCCTCCCTGTGTCAAATCACCCCAGTGTAACTCGACCTCCTGCAGGAGGGAGGCATTTGCCTCGTCCGAGAACCTCCTGGCTCTTTTGAGCCCTCCAATGTGCTCCTCTCCCACCTCACTGCTCTCTCCAGTGTCAGTCTCCACAGCGTGCTGTGATGCCTCTTCCTCTCTCTCTATTATAGGCCAAATTCGGTTAAATATGTGGTTGGTAACACCTACTTTTTGTTTGCCTACTTGCTATGAAGCTCTAAAGTCTCCCTCCTTCCTCCCAAAGCAGCCACACCACACCCAGCCACACCTTCAGTCCCTCTCAGTTCCCTCTCTCTCTGTCTCCTCTTCTACGCATGTCATGGTGACCCTTGACCTCCAGAATCGCAGGAATCGAGCATTCCCATACCGTTGCTAAGGACGGTCACACTTTACGGCAGTAGGTCAAACAAATTTAATGCTACCGCCCATTTTATATCGCTCGCGTTAACGGCCATTTTCAAAAGTGGAGACCAGGTGGTTTGAGAATGGACAAGAAGCCGGCGATCTGAAAAACCTTTTTTACCACCCACACCGGAAATAATGCCCATTTTTGAGCGATAAGCACAAAAGTGGAAGTTCTAGCCGACTGTCTCAGAATAAGGGACCGCCCATTTAAAGCTGAGATGAGGAGAAATTTCTTCTCTCAGAGGGTTGCAAATCTATGGAATTCTCTACCCCCAGAGAGCTGTGGAGGCTGGGTCATTGAATATATTTAAGGCGGAGATAGACATATTTTTGAGCGATATAGGGAGCGGGCAAGGAAGTGGAGCTGAGTCCATGATCAGATCAGCTATGATATTGAATGGCGGAGCAGGCTCGAGGTACCAAATGGCCTACACCTGCTCCTATTTCTTATGTTCTTATGTAACAGCTTGGCTAGAGGTGTGCCTAGTTCTGGCGCATAAGCCAGGATGTTGTCAGGGCTCATAGCCTTTGCTGTATCCTGGCATGCTTTTCTGCACTCTTCATTGAACCAAGGTTGGTCCCCTGGCTTGATGGTAAAGTTCGAGTGAGGGATATTCCAACAAGGAATTCAGGAGAAACTTCTTTACCCAGAGAGTGGTTAGAATGTGGAACTTGAGGCAAATAGCATAGGTGCATTTAAGGGGAAGCTAGATAAGTACACAAGGGAAAAGGAGTAGAAGGTTACGCTGATAGAGCGGGAAGAAGGATGGGAGGAGGCTTGTGCAGAGCATAAACACTGACATAGACCAGTTGGGCTGAACGGCCTGTTTCTGTGCTGTAAATTCTATGTAGTAGGGCAGAAGAAACCTTCTGCCACCATTATAAGTTACCCCTATGAGCGGAATAGTTTAAGAAGTTCAAAGGTTAATTTGAATATTAATGCATAGACTTGGTATAAAAGCTATTAAGCAGGAAGCAACGTCAAGAGAGGCTGAAACCACCAAAGCATTAAAAATGTAAGCTACAACAGCTGACTAAACCCCAAGGAAAGATTAACCAAGTTTATAAGAAAATTACTGTGTATTCATTTGCAGGAACCAAAGTATATATTTTTTTTTTAATCCATTATCAGCAACAACAGTGCACTGATTATAACTTCATTTATGGAAAATATTTTTTCAAAGATGATGACACTTTTCCCAATCCAGACTGGCATCGTGAGGTTTTCATAATATTATGCAATACATCCAGTGAATAACAACAACAACGTGTATTTATATTGTGTCTTTAACATAGTAAAATGACCCAAGGTGCTTCACAGTAGTGTTATCAAAGAAAATTTGACTCTGAGCCACATAAGGAGATATTGGGACAGGTAGGTTTCAAGGAGCGTCTTAAAGGAGGAAAGAGAGGTAGAGAGGCAGAGTGGTTTAGGGATGGAATTCCAGAGCTTAGAGCCTTGGCAGCTGAAGGCATGGCCACTAATTGTTGAGCGATTAAAATCAATGATGCTCAAGAGGCCACAATGAGAGGAGCCCAGATATCTCAGAAGGTTGTGGGGCTACAGGTGACTGCAGAGAGAGGGAGGGGCGAGGCCATGGAGGGATTTGAAATCAAGCATGAATTTTTAAATCGAGGAGTTGCTTAACCGGGAGCCAATGTAGGTTAGCGGGTACAGGGTGATGAGCAATATTCCCCCTAATTTCTTTTGGATTGTGCAGCTTGCATGGCCCATTCACAGTCTCGCGCCCACTGTTACGCAGCCACAAGGCATATAAGCAACTTTGGTGATTGATGAACAGGACTTGGTGCGGGTTAAAAACACTTGAGAGATCACAAGGGTAGGCACTTGTGTGTTTTAGCCAATGTTCCTGTGAAGTTTCTGGTAATGTGCTGTCAAACATTGAAATCTTTACTTTCAACACTTTGCATTCTTGCACGGGTTTGTGTGCAACTTTGGAAGTGGCTTAGTGAGCTGCAGTGAATGGTGAGACACAATGCTGATGAGTGTGAAAAGAATGACATTGGCATTGTAGGGATGCTTTATGTTATTGGTGTGGGGTGGTGCCAATCTGGCAGCCAGTGTGAGCAGTGTCAAGTGAAATAAATCTGGCCTTGGTGAGGCCAAACCTGGCCTCCCGGCAGCAATGTGGTTGGGTGCTGATGGCCTCTGTTCTGTGCAGCATCAGGCGATTGCAGAGAATGTCGGTGTGGTTGTTGGTACTGCTGGTGTGCCTGGTGATACTGGGGCTGATCATGGTCAGATTCTGAGGACCAAGTTGACAAGAGTGCAAATGGTTCCCCTGCTGATGGAGTACATAGCATTTGAAGTTGAGATGAGAGAAGCACTCGGTCAAAGGAGAGTGAGGTTGCTGCAATGAGGTGACCCTGGCTGGAGAGTTTGCTCCAAAGACTTGCAGCCTGCATAAAGTTCAATCTGGGTTCCAAAGGGAGAAATACAAGAGTCTCTAAGTTTGGAAAGTGAGCAGTTGTAAAGTGGGAGCCTTTATACTAATTTTCAAGCTATCAGCAATCAGCTGCTTCAATGGTCATGCAGCCTCCGCCTCAGATGAACAGACGGGATCCAGGAGCAGCATGAAAACCGTGCGCAACCTGTTAATGTTAAATGGTAGGTAAAAATTCACTGTTAAGTGCTTCTAAACAAGCCAATAATTGCTTTCAATTGCCTCCCCCACCTCTGCCAGTTGGATCTGCTCAGCGCAGGCAGACCTGACATTGGAAAAGTGGAATGTATGCAATTTGACAACGGGTTCTCAACCCGCTGTAAATCATTGTCAATTTCACTTCTGACCCACCACCAATCCTGTCTGCTGTGCGCCGGCTTAATCACAACCATTAACTCTGTTTCTCTCTTCATAGATGCTGCCTGACCTGCTGAGTATTTCCAGCATTTTCTTTTTTCACCTCAGTTCAGATTTGGATAAGACTTAAGCTCACTTTTGCTGTCTACCCAATCCACCATAAGCACTTATTGCATGCGGGGTCAAGACCTAACAAGCGAGGAAAATAAGCTAAACCTTCGGTGCACACTATGGAGAGGAAACAGATTGCATGTGTAGAAACCTTGTCTTCTACATAAACATAGCTAACGCAGTGCTGAAAAATTGCCATAGTGCATGTACATGTGAGCTGATTGAAAATTGACAGTTAATATGAAATCCTAACAACTTCCACACTACTTTTGCTGACTCTTTAAAATGTTGGCAATTGACGATTAAAAGTCAAGCATTTGCCCCCTTTTTAAAGGGGCACAGCCAATAAAGACTGTAAATTAACACATTTTAAAAGAAACTGAATAAAGCAAATTCAAATTTTGTTCCTGGTTGTGATAATGTGCTCTAGTCCCTCCGGTGCCCGTGGCCAGGACATTGGGGATAACTCCCCTGCTCTTCTTCAAAATAGTGCCATGGAATCTTTTACGTCCACCTGAGAGCGCAGACGGGGCCTCGGTTTTACGTCTCATCCAAAAGACAGTAAGTCTCCTGCACCTGGAAGCCCAGGCGGTCTCCCATCTAAGTACTAACCAGACGAGATCGGGCTTGCCCATAGTAGTTTGACCATATGCCACTACTTTTGCTGACAGCTTAATACTTTCTTTCTCCTAGTCTGCCCTCCAAGATAGTGCCATTACCAACTTTCCAAATGCACAATTGTTCACCAGCTTCAGTGCAGAACAGAAAGGTTATTAGCTGCCTGGTGACACCCCAAAAGTGCTCTTTGCCAATTTCCCATCAAATAGCTAAAGTCAGCCAATTTCTGGATTTGTTTTTATTAGCTGCACCAAACGTGCTAGAAGAAGAGTAATCTGAATTAAAGCAAATTTAAATAGTTGCAAATAAATTTCTCTTTTCTTCATCTCTCCCTCCAAGAACTGACCAGATGCCTCTGCCATCAGGCCAGTCACATGACATCCCTGAGGACAACAGCATTTCAGACACAGGCTGAACAAACATGAAATGGTCATCAATTAGATTCTGCTGTTCCTGGTCAGTCATGTTCTTCAGGGCAGAGTATATGCCATCCAGAGTTCCCAATGCTGATGAATAATAAAAATATATACAATTTAGTCTTTGCGGTGAAAAATATTTTAAAAATTCTACAACTACAATTACCTCTAGATTTAACGATTTGGTTTTATTACTTTTGTATGATAAGTCAAAACCTCTTACAGCAAGAAAGTAAATACAGATTGGACAAAAGACTAAAATTGATCAGAAATGGCTAATTTAATATTTGCAGGGGTGCAAATAAAGTCCAAATTAATGCCATCAATTCCAATTAAATGAAAACATTTGCAGTTCTGTAAAAAAGAACAATGACCATCACTATGAGATCAGTATGCAGCTGTGAGTTTTTTTATTCACTTCTGGGATGTGGGCATCGCTGGCTAGGCCAGCATTTATTGTCCATCCCTAATTGCCCTTGAGAAGGTGGTGGTGAGCCACCCTCTTGAACCGCTGCAGTCCTTGTGGTGAAGGTACTCCCACAGTGCTGTTAGGGAGGGAGTTCCAGGATTTTGACCCTGTGACGATGAAGGAACGGCGATATATTTCCAAGTCAGGATGATGTGTAACTTGGAGGGGAACTTGCAGGTGATGGTGTTCCCATGCGCCTGCTGCCCTTGTCCTTCTAGCTGGTAGAGGTTGCGGGTTTGGGAGGTGCTGCCGAAGAAGCTTTGGTGAGTTGCTGCAGTGCATCTTGTAGACGGTACACACTGCAGCCACAGTGGGCTGGTGGTGGAGGGAGTGAATGTTGAAGCTGGTGGATGGGGTACTCATCAAGCAACTGCTTTGTCCTGAATGGTGTTGAGCTTCTTGAGTGTTGTTAGAGCTGCACTCACCCAGACAAGTGGAGAGTATTCCATCACACTCCTGACTTGTGCATTGTAGATGGTGGAAAGGCTTTGGGGAGTCAGGAGGTCAGATACTCGTCACAGAATACACAGCCTCTGACCTGCTCTTGTTGCCACAGTATTTATGTATAATGAGGTCTGGAGCAGAGTGTTCTTGTCGGAACCCAAATTGAGCATTGGTGAGCAGGTTATTGGTGAGTAAGTGCCGCTTAATAGCACTATCTATGACACCTTCCACTACTTTGCTGATGATTGAGAATAGACCAATGGGGGCAGTAATTGGCTGGATTGGATTTGTCCTGTTTTTTGTGGGCAGGACATACCTGGGCATTTTTCCACATTGTCGGATAGATTCCAGTGTTGTAGCTGTACTGGAACAGCTTGGCTAGAGGAGCGACTAGTTCTGGAGCACAAGCCTTCAACACGACAGCTGATATGTTGTCGGGGTCTATACTTTGCTTATCCAGTGCGCTGAGCCACTTCTTGGTATCACGTAGATTAAATCGAATGTCTGAAGACTGGCTTCTGTGATGGTAGGGACCTAGCGAGGAGGCTGGTATGGATCATCCACTCAGCACTTCTGGCTGAAGATGGTTGCAAAGGCTTCAGCCTTGTCTTTTGCACTTACGTGCTAGGCTCCGCCATCATTGAGAATGGGGAAAGTTCATGGAGCCTCCTCCTCCCATTAATGGATGTGGCAGGACTGCAGAGTTTTGATCTGATCGTTGATTGTGGGATTGCTTAGCTCTGTCTATAGCATACTTCCGCTATTTAGCATGCATGTAGTCCTGTGTTGTAGCTTCCCCAGATTGGCACCTCATTTTTAGGTACGCCTGGTGCTGCTCCTGGTATGCTCTTCTGCACTCCTCATTGAATCAGGGTTGGTCCCCTGGCTTGATGGCAATGGTAGAGTGAGGGATATACCTGGCCATGAGGTTACAGATTGTGGTGGAATAAAATTCTACTGCTGCTGATGGCCCACAGCATTACATGGATGCTCAGTTTTGAGCTGCTAGATCTGTTCTGAATCTATCCCATTTAGCATTGTGATAGTGCTACACAACACGATGGACGGTGTCCTCAATGTGAAGACGGGACTTCATTTCTACAAGGACTGTGGTCACTGCTACCAATGTGGTGATAGACAGATGCATCTGCGACAGGTAGATTGGTGAGGATGAGGTCAAGTAGGATTTTCCCTTGTGTTGGTTCTCTCACCACCTGCCACAGGCCCAGTCTGGCAGCTATGTCCTTCAGGACTCAGCCAGCTCAGTCAGTAGTGGTGCTACCAGACCACTCTTGGTGATAGACATTGAAGACTCCCACCCAGAGTACATTCTGAGCTGTCGCTACCCTCAGTGCTTCTTCCAAGTGGTGTTTAACATGGAGGAGTACTGATTCATGAGCTGAGGGAGGGCGGTAGGTGGTAACCAGCAGGAGATTCCCTTGCCCATGCTTGACCTGAAGCCATGAGACTTCATGGGGTCCGAAGTCAATGTTGAAGACTCCCAAGGCCACTCTCTCCCGACTGTGTACCACTGTATCGCCACCTCTGGTGGGTCTGTTCTGTCGGTGGGGCATGATATACCCAGCGATGGTGATGGAGGAATCTGGGACATTGGCTGAGTGATGTGCACTTTGAAAGCTAAATGAATCTTCAGAGAGACTACTGAGAATTGGTTTGTATCAATTTAGAAGTTGGTTTTGTTTTAAATCACAAAAGACTATGGGGGTGAAATTCCATTGCACCCCATTTGGGTGGTAACATCCGGGAGATGGGACATTTTGCACCAGGTGCAGAAATCCCACCCTGCTTGGAAAATTCGGTTTACTGTCCTGGGGCGGTAGTGGGGTGGACGGGTCAGGAGTGGGCGCAGCCCTACACACTGGGCCATGTAGCGCAGCCGCGTAGGAAGGGCTCTTTCCTTCATTGAAGGGAAGGGCCTAAGCTGCAAACTCTGCAGTGAAGAAACAGGCCTCTCTGGACCACCAGGGAGCAGGGGTGCCGTGCCAACAGCCTGGCACTCAAGCAAGTTGCCGGGCTGACCGATTGCAGCATGGAACTCACGATCGAAGCGCCAGAAGGAAGTCGTCAGATTATTTTGTTTCAATGGCCACCACCTCTCCTTTAAGTATCACCCCATGAGCAGCCTGCTGCCCAGTTCACGTCCCCTGAAGATCTCATCGGCACAGTGATGACACCGGCACAGCAGAGTAAGGCGCTAGGGATTACCACCACCGCTAAACCCCTGCGGAATTTAGTGGGAGTTGGTAGCGGCGCCACGTCCGGGTGAAAAGTCATTGCACCCCATTCGCGCCCTCCGGGGATGCCAAGTCCGTGATCCTAGCCTGGACCACCAGGAGGGCTGCATTTCTACCATCTGGCAGGTAGCCATACCTGATATTCACAGGCATCGATTCCCTGAGATTTGCCTGGCCCCTGTGATGATGAGAAAAAATGGGAATTCATTGTCAGAAGTCCCTGCCATGGCCCAAACCTCTCTTCTGCCGACTGCCAAGTTTGGGGTGGGTATAGGGCCCATCCCAACAGGCCATGGTACAAGAGCAAAGAGATCTCAGAGTACAAATACACAAATCACTAAACGTAGCTTGGAAGAACTGTGACATACGGAATAGATTCCTTATAGAGGACCCCACAGTAGAACCTGAAGGATCAAACCTTCCTTGCAAACAGTGGACAACCATCATTGCAGTACTGAATGGTGACAGATTAGGAAAAGGGGAGGTGCAACGAGACCTGGCTGTCATGGTACATCAGTCATTGAAGTTTGGCATGCAGGTACAGCAGGCGGTGAACAAGGTAAATGGCATGTTGGCCTTCATAGCTAGAGGATTGGAATATAGGAACGGGGAGGTCTTACTGCAATTGCACAGAGCCTTGGTGAGGCCTCACCTGGAATATTGTGTTCAGTTTTAGTCTCCTAATCTGAGGAAGAACGTTCTTGCTATTGAGGGCATACAGCAAAGGTTCACCAGATTGATTCCCGGGATGGCAGGACTGACATATGAGGAGAGACTGACATATGAGGAGAGACTGGATCAACTGGGCTTGTATCCACTGGAGTTTAGAAGAATGAGAGGGGATCTCATAGAAACATATAACATTCTGATGGGATTGAACAGGTTAGAGGCAGGAAGAATGTTCCCGTTGCTGGGGAGTTCCAAAACCAGGGGTCACAGTCTAAGAATAAGGGGTAAGCTATTTCGGACTGAGATGAGGAGAAACCTCTTCATTCGGAGAGTGGTTAACCTGTGGAATTCTCTACCGCAGAAAGTTGTTGAGGCCAGTTTGTTAGATATATTCAAAAGGAAGTTAGATATGGCCCTTACTGCCAAAGGGATCAAGGGGTATGGAGAGAAAGCAGGAAAGGGATGCTGAGGTTGAATGATCAGCCATGATCTTATTGAATGGCGGTGCAGGCTCGAAGGGCTGAATGGCCTGCTCCTGCACCTAATTTCTATGTTTCTATGTTTCTAATGGCCTCAGAACTGGTCATTTAAAAGTCTTTGTGATGAATCATTCAGGTTAGATTTTAAAAAAATATATAATTAAGTGATTCAGTAATGCATCATGGCCATTTCTCAATAGCACGACGCTCCCCTCGACTGCAGTGAGTGTTAAGTTTAGAATAACTCCACGAGACTGTGTTGTAAGCTCAAACCATTGTGACCTTGGTCTCTTTAATATTACTCCAAAGTGAGGCAGCAGCATGGTGGACTGCCTTTTATACCTGCTTGCTCCAGGGTACACAGGTGACCCATAGGTCTCCCACAGGTGTGCCCCCTAGTGGCAAGTCTTACACATAGGTGAGGTTCACATACATAACATCACTTCCCCCCAAAGTCTTAAGTACAAGTTATTTACAGGTTGAGGTGATCTGGCGCTCTGCGTTCCCGGGTCAATTGCCTGAGTTGAAGTCCTGGCATGGGTGAGTTGGTCGGATCATTGCTGCACGGCAACGCGGATGGTCTGATTGGACTGTCAGGCATGGTGGGTTCATCCTCATGGTTGACAGCGAGGTCAATTGCCGGTTGGGTGTGTGTTCGTGGATCATAGATGGTAACGTCTTCTTCAAACTGTTTTTGGTTGTCCGTGAATCGCAGTTTGGTCTGATCCAAGTGGTTTCTGCACGTTTGGCCATTCAACAATTTCACAACAAACACTCTATTCCCCTCCCTGGCTAAGACAGTGCCAGCAATCCACTTGGGACCGCTACCGTAATTTAAAACAAACACCGGATCATTAACCTCAATATCATGCGATACTGACACCCGATTGTGGTACACATTATGCTGGTGCCACCGGGTTTCTACGTGATCATTGAGATCCAGGTGGACTAAGGAGATCAAGGAGGCGGTGCGAGAGTCCGGGGGAGGCTTATAAAAGGCCCAGCGGCAGATCGGAACAGCGGAAGATCGGAGGAGGCGCGGGAGTCCGAGGGAGGCCTATAAAAGGCCCAGCGGCAGATCGGAGTGGCGGGAGATCGGAGGAGGCCAGCTGGTGCAGGGTGAGAAGGCAATAAAGAAGTAAAAAGAAATTGAAGGGTGACGTCACAGCCAAGGCGTAAGTGATTGGCGAGTAGTTTTTCTTCTTTTTCTTTTCCTTTATCATTAGGTAACCTTTGGCACTGTAGCCAAATTAAGTTAATTTAAGGTTTAAATCATGGCAGGAGAGCCCAGTCCCATGTCATGCTCCTCCTGTGCTATGTGGGAACTCAGTGCCGCTTCCAGTGTTCCTGACGACTACATGTGCAGGAAGTGCATCCTGCTGCAGCTCCTGACAGACCTCATTGTGGCACTGGAGCTGCGTATGGATTCACTCTGGAGCATCCGCAATGCTGAGGATATCATGAATCGCACATTTAGTGAGTTGGTCACACCGCAGCTAAAGGTTACTCAGGTAGATAGGGAATGGGTGACCATCAGGAAAAGCAGTGGAAGGAAGGTAGTGCAGGGGTCCCCTGTGGTCATTCCCCTCCAAAACAGATACACCGTTGGGGTGCTGTTGGGGGGAATGACTCATCAGGGGAGGGCAGCAGCAGCCTTGTTCATGGCACCATGGATGGCTCTGCTGCACAGGAGGGCATGAAGAAGAGTGGGAGAGCTATAGTGGTAGGGGATTCTATTGTAAGGGGAATAGATGGAGGTTTCTGTGGCCACAATCAAGACTCCAGGATGGTATGTTGCCTCCCTGGTGCAACAGTCAAGGATGTCTCGGAGCAGCTGCAGGACATTTTGGAGGGGGAGGGTGAAAAGCCAGTTGTCGTGGTGCATATAGGTAAAAAACGGGATGAGGTCCGACAAGCTGAATTTAGGGATCTAGGAGTTAAAAAGTAGGACTTCAAAGGTAGTAATCTCAGGATTGCTACCAGTGCCAGGTGCTAGTCAGAGTAAGAATTGCAAGATAGCTCAGATGAATATGTGGCTTGAGGAATGGTACAAGAGGGAGGGATTCAAATTCCTGGGACATTGGAGCCGGTTCTGGGGGAGGTGTGATCAGTACAAACCGGATGGTCTGTACCTGGACAGGACCGGAACCAATATCGTAGGGGGAGTGTTTGCTAGTGCTGTTGGGGAGGGGTTAAACTAATATGGCAGGGGGATGGGAACCTATGCAGGGAGACAGAGGGAAGTAAAACGGGGGCAGAAGCAAAAGATAGAAAGAAGAAAAGTAAAAGTGGAGGGCAGAGAAAGCCAAGGCAAAAATGAAAAAGGGCCAGATTACAGCAAAATTCTAAAGGGGCCAAGTGTGTTAAAAAGGCAAGCCTGAAGGCTCTGTGCCTCAATGCGAGGAGTATTTGTAATAAGGTGATGAATTACTGCGCAGGCAGCTATTAATGAGTATGATATAATTGGAATTACGGAGACATGGATCCTGGGTGACCAAGGCTGGGAACTCAACTTCCAGGGCTATTCAACATTCAGGAAGGGTAGACAGAAAGGAAAAGGAGGTGGGGTAGCATTGCTGGTTAAAGAGGAAATTAACGCAATAGTAAGGAAGGAAATTAGCTTGGATGATGTGGAATCTGTATGGGTAGAGCTGCGGAATACCAAAGGGCAGAAAACGCTAATGAGAGTTGTGTATAGACCACCAAACAGTCGTAGTGAGGTTGGGGACAGCATCAAACAAGAAATTAGGGATTCATGCAATAAGGGCACAGCAGTTATCATGGGCAACTTTAATCTACATATAGATTAGGCTAACCAAACTGGTAGCAATACGGTGGAGGAGGATTTCCTGGAGTGTATTAGGGATGGTTTTTTAGACCAATATGTCGAGGAACCAACTCGAGGGCTGGCCATCCTAGACTAGGTGATGTGTAATGAGAAAGGACTAATTAGCAATCTTGTTGTGCGAGGCCCCTTGTGGAAGAGTGACCATAATATGGTAGAATTCTTTATTAAGATGGAGAGTGACACAGTTAATTCAGACACTAGGGTCCTGAACTTAGGGCAAGGTAACTTCGATGGTATGAGATGTGAATTGGCTAAAATAGACTGGCGAATGATACTTTAAAGGATTGATGTTGGATAGGCAATGGCAAACATTTAAGGATCACATGGATGAACTTCAACAATTGTTCATCTCTGTCTGGAATAAAAACAAAACGGGGAAAGTGGCTCAACCGTGGCTAACAAGGGAAATTAAGGATAGTGTTAAATCCAAGGAAGAAGCATATAAATTGGCCAGAAAAAGCAGCCAAACTGAGGAATGGGAGAAATTTAGAATTCAGCAGAGGAGGACAAAGGGTTTAATTAGGAGGGGGAAAATAGATTATGAGAGGAAGCTTGCTGGGAACATAAAAACTGACTGCAAAAACTTCTATAGATATGTGAAGAGAAAAAGATTAGTGAAGACAAATGTAGGTCCCTTGCAGTCAGAATCAGGCGAATTTATAATGGGGAACAAAAGAATGGCAGACCAATTGAACAAATAGTTTGGTTCTGTCTTCACGAAGGAAGACACAAATAACCTTCCGGAAATACTAGGGGACCGAGGGTCTAGCGAGAAGGAGGAACTGTAGGAAATCCTTATTAGTCAGGAAATTGTGTTAGGGATATTGATGGGACTGAAGGCCAATATATCCCCAGGGCATGATAGTCTGCATCCCAGAGTACTTAAGGAAGTGGCCCTAGAAATAGTGGATGCGTTGGTGATCATTTTCCAACAGTCTATCGACTCTGGATCAGTTCCTATGGACTGGAGGGTAGCTAATGTAACACCACTTTTTAAGAAAGGAGGGAGAGAGAAAACGGGGAATTATAGACCGATTAGCCTGACATCAGTAGTGGGGAAAATATTGGAAACAATTATTAAAGATGAAATAACAGCGCATTTGGAAAGCAGTGACAGGATCGGTCCAAGTCAGCATGGATTTATGAAAGGGAAATCATGCTTGACAAATCTTCTAGAATTTTTTGAGGATGTAACTAGTCGAGTGGACAGGAGAGAACCAGTGGATGTGATGTATTTGGACTTTCAAAAGGCTTTCGACAACGTCCCACACAAGAGATTGCTGTGCAAAATTAAAGCACATGGTATTGGGGTAATGTATTGACGTGGATAGAGAGCTGGTTGGCAGACAGGAAGCAGAAAATCGGTATAAACGGGTCCTTTTCAGAATGGCAGGCAGTGACTAGTGGGGTGCCGCAGAGCTCAGTGCTGGGACCCCAGCTATTTACAATATACATCAATGATTTGGATGAAGGAATTGAATGTAATATCTCCAAGTTTGCAGATGACACTAAGCTGGGTGGCAGTGTGAGCTGTGAGGAGGATGCTAAGAGGCTGCAGGGTGACTTGGACAGGTTCGGTGAGTGGGCAAATGCATGGCAGATGCAGTATAATGTGGATAAATGTGAGGTTATCCACTTTGGTGGCAAAAACAGGAAGGCAGAATATTATCTGAATGGCGGAAGATTAGGAAAAGGGGAGGTACAACGAGACCTGGGTGTCATGGTTCATCAGTTGTTGAAAGTTGGCATGCAGGTACAGCAGGCGGTGAAGAAGGCAAATGGCATGTTGGCCTTCATAGCTAGGGGATTTGAGTATAGGAGCATGGAGGTCTTACTGCAGTTGTACAGGGCCTTGGTGAGGCCTCACCTGGAATATTGTGTTCAGTTTTGGTCTCCTAATCTGAGGAAGGACATTTTTGCTATTGAGGGAGCGCAGCGAAGGTTCACCAGGCTGATTCCCGGGATGGCAGGACTGACATATGCCTGTATTCACTGGAGCTTAGAAGAATGAGAGGAGATCTCATAGAAACATATAAAATACTGACGGACTAGACAGGTTCGATGCAGGAAGAATGTTCCCGATGTTGGGGAAGTCCAGAACCAGGGGACACAGTCTAAGGATAAGGGGTAGGCCATTTAGAACCGAGATGAGGAGAAACTTCTTCACTTATAGAGTTGTTAAGCTGTGGAATTCCCTGCCGCAGAGAGTTGTTGATGCCAGTTCTTTCGATATATTCAAGAGGGAGTTAGATATGGCCCTTACGGCTAAAGGGTTCAAGGGGTATGGAGAGAAAGCAGGGAAGGGGTACTGAGGTGATGATCAGCCATGATCTTATTGAATGGTGGTGCAGGCTCCAATGGCTTACTCCTGCACCTAGTTTCTAGATTTCTATGTTAAGGAGAACCTGGTTTAGAGTGCTCTCTTCATTAACAATTCTGGAGGGGGAACCCCGGTGAGCGAGTGGGGGCACGTCCGGTAGCTGACCCTAGATAACCGGGTCTGCAAGGAGCCGTCCATTATGCGTTTCAAACTCTGCTTGACGGTTTGGACTGCCCATTCCACTTGGCCGTTGGATACGGGCTTAAATGGGGCAGACCTGACATGCTTAATGCCATTGCGGGTCATGAACTCATTGAATTCTGAGCTGGTGAAACATGGTCCATTGTCACTGACAGGGACGTCGGGCAAACCATGGGTGGCAAACATGGCCCTGAGGCTTTCAATCGTGGTAGTGGACATATATGATGACATTATTATACATTGAGTAAAAACATCTTCCCTGGAAAAGGGCCAGCAAAATCCACGTGGACCTTGGATTAGGTTTTGGAGGACCATGACCACAGGCTCAGGGGGGCCACCCTGGGTGTGTTGCTCAACTGTGAGCATTGGTGTTTTGCATTGGTGTATGCATGACTCCAATTCGGAGTCAATGTCGGGCTACCAGACGTGTGACCTGGCGATAGCCTTCGTCATGACTATGACTGAGTGAGTACTGTGTAGGTCACGTATAAATGTTTCCCTGCCTTTTTTTGACAAAATCATGCGATTTAGGAGACAATCCTATTGGATGGACAATTCGTCCTTGCGTCGGTGAAATGGCTTAATTTCATCTTGCATTTCCCAGGGAACCGCCGACCAGATCCCAATGAGGACGCAGCTTTTTACTAGTGATAGCACAGGGTCTTGGCTAGTCCAGGTCCTGATCTGGCGAGCCGTGACAGGTGACTCCTCTCTCTCAAAAGCATCCAATACCAGAAGCAAGTCTGTGGGTTGTGCCATTTCCACCCCGGTGGTGGGCAATGGCAGCCGACTGAGGGCGTCAGTGCAGTTCTCAGTGCCTGGTCTGTGGCAGATTACATTACTCATAAGCAGACAATGTTAGTGCCCATCTTTGGATGCGGGACGATGCATTGGTGTTGATACCTTTGCTTTCTGAGAGCAGTGAAGTAAGCGGTTTGTGGTCGGTTTCAAGCTCGAACCGGAGACCAAATAGATATTGGTGCATTTTCTTAACCCCGTATACATATGCCAATGTTTCTCTCTCAACCATACTGTAGGCTCTTTCAGCCTTGGATAAACTTCTGGATGCATATGCAACCGGTTGCAGATTGCCTGACACATTTGCTTGCTGTAACACACAACCGACCCCGTACGACGACGCATCACAAGCTAGTACTAAACGTTTACATGGGTCATACAATACAAGTAACTTATTGGAGCATAGCAGATTTCTGGCCTTATTAAAGGCTGTCTCTTGAGATTTACCCAAACCCAGCCATCACCCTTGCGTAGCATTAAATGCAAGGGTTCCAGCAAAGTGCTCAACCCCGGTAGAAAGTTACCAAAATAGTTGAGGAGTCCTAGGAGTGAACGCAGCTCCGTCACATTCTGTGGTCTGGGTGCATTCTTGATGGCCTCCGTCTTGGAATCCTTGGGTCTGATGCTGTCTGCTGTGATCTTTCTCCCCAGAAATTCGACCTCTGGCGCCAGGAAAACACACGGAGCATTTCAGCCTGAGTCCCACTCTGTCCAGTTGCTTTAGAACCTCTTCCAGGTTGTGCAAGTGTTCAGTGGTGTTGCGACCAGTGATCAAGATGTCGTCTTGAAACACCACGGTGCATGGAACTGATTTCAGTAGAGTCTCCATGTTCCTCTGGAAGATGGCCGCAGCCGAGCGAATCCCAAAGGGGCATCTGTGGTACGTGAACAGTCCTTTATGTGTGTTGATACACGTCAATTTCTTTGACAGTTCAGCCAGCTCCTGTGTCATGTAGGCGGAGGTTAGGTCTAGCTTGGTGAACTACTTTCTTCCTGCTAGCTTTGCAAATAAGTCCTCCGCTTTGGGTAGTGAGTACTGGTCCTATACCGAGACTCGGTTGATCGTCACCTTGTAGTCCCCGCAGATTCTGACCGTCCTATCGCTCTTTAGTACCGGCACGATTGGACTGGCCCACTCGTTGAACTCGACTGGTGATCTGATTCCCTCTCGTTGAAGTCTGTCCAGCTCGATCTCGACTTTCTCTCACATCATATATGGGACTGCTTGGACCTTGTGATGAACGGGCCATGCCCCAGGAACAAGATGGATCTGCATCTTGGCGCCTGTGAAGTTGCCGATGCCTGGCTCGAATAACGGCGGGAATTTGTTTAGCACCTGGGCGCACGGGGCATCATCCACCGGAGACAGTGCTTTGATGTCGTCCTAGTTCCATCGGATCTTGCCTAGCCAGCTCCTGCCAAACAGCGTTGGGCCATCGCCTGGTACAATCCATAGTGGTAAATCATGCACCATTCCGTCATACGATACTTTCACTGTCGCATTGCCGATAACAGGTATGAGTTCTTTGGTGTAAGTGCGCAGCATTGAGTGAATCGGGCTCAGTTTTGGCCTCAGTGCCTTGTTGCCGCATAGTTTCTCAAAAGCCTTCTGGCTCATAATCGATTGACTCGTCCCCATGTCCAATTCCATGGAGACTGGAATTCCGTTAAGTTTAACTTTTAACATTATCGGAGGGCTTTTGGTGGTGAAGGTGTGTGCCCCATACACTTCCTCTTCATCCTCAGGTTGAGTTACCTCTCCTGCTCGTTCAGCGTGATCCGCGCTGGATTGGTCGTCCTCTGCTGACTCTGCCCGTGGTGAGTCAGAGGTCACTTGCACATACACTGGAGGTGCCCCAGTGTTCCACTCCCTTGCACACAGTGCTTGAATCGACATTGATGGGCTCTATGACTGCCCCCCGCAGCACCAGCATGGTGTCAATGGATTCACATTAGCACTTCACAGCGGCCTCTGAGTCACCCTAGACCTGGCTTCTGCGGTTGTGTAGGCCCTACCATGTACAGTTCTGCCTGCTGAAGGCATTATTTTTGCACAGTACTTGCCGGTGAGGTACGATGCTGTGAAGATATGTGTTTCGTGTTGTCACTTGTGGATATGAAGATGGCCTTGCTCAGATCTAAGGATTCGGCAGACAGCAGTTTGCGGAGGATGGCCATGTGGCCAATTCCAAGCACGAAAAAGTCCTGCAACATTTCCCCCAAAGATCCTGCAAATTCGCACTGTCCCGCGAGACGTCTTAGTTCGGCGACAAAGCTCGCCACGTTCTGGCCCTCGGAGCGATAGTGCGTGTAAAAGCGATACCTGGCCATTAACATGCTCTCCTTCGGCTGGAGGTGTTCCCAAGCCAGCGCACACAGCTCTGTGTACGACTTGTCCGTTGGTTTGTCTGGTGCCAGCAGATTTTTGAGGAGGTCATATATCGAAGACCCACATACGGTGAGGAGAATCGCCCTGCGCTTGATCGCCATCTCAGCCGTGTCCAGCTCATTGGCCTCGAAGTACTGGTTGAGGCGCTCAACGAAGGCTTCCCAATCATCACCCTCAACAAATCTCTCAAGAATACCAGCGCAGCCATTTCCGCATGAAAGTTTGTGATCTGTAACTCATTGCCAGTTGTTAAGTTCAGAATAACTCCACGAGACTGTGTTGTAAGCTCAAACCATTGTGACCTTGGTCTCTTTAATATTACTCCAAAGTGAGGCAGCAGCATGGTGGACTGCCTTTTATACCTGCTTGCTCCAGGGTACACAGGTGACCCATAGATCTCCCACAGGTGTGCCCCCTAGTGGCAAGTCTTACACATTGGTAAGGTTCACATACATAACTATTTAGTTAGGAATATAGGAACAGGAGTAGCTCAAGGTGTTTTCTCTTAATGGATGAGCACAAATACCATTCTCAATCCTTCCAGTACAAATAGCTTGTTGGTGGAGTATTTGTGTTTAAATGCACAAAACTGCATCTGAATGTTGCTTTTAAAATTAAAAGGATTCTATTGACGGAACCAGAGAATTGGCATTAAGAATTTTCCTCTCCAAACAAACATTCCTTCAATACTGCTTTAGAATGCATAGGTCGCTTTACCGATCAGTTAATGTCAGGAGAATTCTCTCACATAGCTACGATGCATCCAAATGGATTATACGTCCATGAGTGTTTCTACATTAAACTAAACATGCAGCTCTAGCAGAACCTTTGTTAAAATCTTGATTTTGAAACTAAACAAAATCTTATTTCAACTTTTCAAATACTTTATATTTATTAAAACAAGACCATAACATTTATTTAATTTGCATTATTTTTGCTGCACTTTTCACCTAAAGTTAACTTTTTGAAATATAAATATACAGGTCCTCCAAAATAAATAAAGCAATTAAAAGATTTGTAATTATATTTTAATACCCAGTTTTTATTTTCAAAGAATCTTACCTGGAAGATCAGGGAAAGAAGAAACAAATGTAATTCTCAGCCTGCGCTTCCTACCTCAGCCTGATCTCCGCGCCACCCTGATTGGTGTCGGAACGTTCACTCGTTTCCATTGGATTATATAGCATGTGAGGGGCGAGCTCCCATTGGCTGGTAAATTTAACCCCATTCACGGATGAACACATTTATTTGCACTGCCAAAATGGCCAACATGCTCCACCCCTTGGTCCCCTTGGAGGATAAGCCACACACTGAAGTTTAGAACATAAGAACATAAGAAATAGGAGCAGGAGTAGGCCATACGACCCCTCGAGCCTGCTAATAATACGATCATGGCTGATCCAATCATGGACTCATGTCCACTTCCCTGCCCGCTCCCCATAACCCCTTATTCCCTTATCGGTTAAGAAACTGTCTTTCTCTGTCTTAAATTTATTCAATGACCCAGCTTCCACAGCTCTGTGAGGCAGCAAATTCCACAGATTTACAACCCTCTGAGTGAAGAAATTCCTCTTCATCTCGGTTTTAGATGGGCGGCCCCTTATTCTAAGATTATGCCCCCTAGTTCTAGTCTTCCCTACCAGTGGAAACATCCTCTCTGCATCCACCTTGTCAAGCCACCTCGTAATCTTATATGTTTCGATAAGATCACTTCTTATTCTGAATTCCAATGAGTAGAGGCCCAACCAACTCAACCTTTCCTCATGTCAACCCCTCATCGACAGAATCAACCTAGTGAACTTTCTCTGAACTGCCTCCGAAGCAAGTATATCCTTTCTTAAATATGGAAACCAAAACTGTACGCAGTATTCCAGGTGTGGCCTTACCAATACACTGTTTAACTTTAGCAAGACTTCCTTGCTATTCCTGCATACTAACCTTTTGTGTTTCATGCACCAGGACCCCCAGGTCCCGCTGTGCTGCAATTTTTGCAATTTTTCTCCATTGAAATAGTAACTTGCTCTTTGATTTTTTTCTGCCAAAGTGCATAACCTCACACTTTCCAACATTATACTCCATCTGCCAAATTTTTGCCCATTCACTTAGCCTGTCTATGTCCTTTTGCAAGTTTTTTGTGTCCTCCTCACACATTGCTTTTCCTCCCATCTTTGTATCGTCAGCAAATTTGGCTACGTTATACTCGGTTTCACAGGAATGTGGCACTGGACCCGCCCCTCCCAAGGTCTCACTGACTTTGCAAATTGTAACTCGATCCACTTTGACTTCCTGAAGTGACACTGCACCCCAGAAGACAGCAAGTGCCAGCCAAAATGCCTTACCCCAGTCCAAGTACATCCCTCCCACAGCCAAAGTGCCTTACCCCAGTCAAATGTATCCTACTTCCCCCCCACCCCCCCAAAACCATAGATTGTTTAGTTGGTATGAAGTGAATAGTGACAGTATCATGACTTCTGGATATCATCCACTCCAACAATGTCCCTTGTACGGGGTTGGAGGAATGTGATCCGTCTTCCCTGAGTTCCCTCTCTCCCCTCCGATCCACCCCCACCCCAATCATTTGTGTGTCTCTCTCCCCAAGCCTCTCTCTCTCTCCCCCCCAGCCACTCTCACTCCTCCCCCCCGCCCCCCCCCGCCTGTCTCTCTCCCCCCAATCTCTCTCTCCCTTCTCCCCAGGCTCTCTCTCCACCCCTCCAGGCTCTCTTTCCCCCCACCCCGCCCCCAGCCCCCAGGTTCTCTCTCCCCCCCAGCCTCTCTCTCTTTCTCCCTTCCCCCAATTTCTCTCACCCCCGCCCTCCGCTCCCCCAGGCTCTCCCCCTCTGCGCCCCCAGGTTTTCTCTCCCCCAGCTCCCAGGCTCTCTCTCCGCCCCCCCACCCCAGCCCCCAGGCTCTCTCACTCCCCAACCCCCAGGCTCTCTCTCCGCCCCCCACCCCAGCCCCCAGGCTCTCTCTCCCCCCCCACCCCCCAGCCCCCAGGCTCTCTCACCCCCCAACCCCCAGGCTCTCTCTCCGCCCCCCACCACAGTCCCCAGGCTCTCTATCCCCCACCATGGCCGACCGCTGCCACCACCACTTTCCCCTTGCTGCCGCTGCCGCTGCTCGGGTCTCACGGCTCACGGGAGGCTCAGGGCTCGTGGCTCAGCGATGGCTTGAGGCTCAGCGGGATGCCCGGTCAGAGGTCGGTCAGAGGAGCAGATTCGTGGGGCAGCAGCAGCTCGGTCAAAGAACCCATGGAGCAACAACGTGGTCAGACTGATCGCAGGGTCCCATTTCTGGTTCTGGGCCCCACTTCTCTCTCTCCTCCCAACCTCTCTCTCACCATCGGGCCCAGGCCCACTGCCATCGGCCCCCTCCCGCTGCGATCGGAGCTTCAGGTCCTGCTTCTCGGCACCACACACATGGAATAAGGCCGAGCTCCAACAAAAAACCTGTGACCTAAAGAATAGATGGGGCGTGGAGAAAGCGCAGGAGATTCAGCAGCTGGCCAACAGCCATGATGTGCGAAGATTCTTCGCCGCAGTCAAGTCCATTTATGGCCCAAGCACCCAAGGCCCCATCCCACTGCTGGCCAAGAACGGGGAGATACTCATCAAGGACACGAGGCTGTAAGGACCTGCTGGAAGGAGCACTTTGAAAATCTCCTTACCCGAGACTCTGCCTTTGACACGAGTGTCCTCAACTCCATCCTGCAGCATGCTACCCGCCACCAACTCAGCAAACCGCCAGCCCTGCACAAGGTAGAAAAGGCCATCCGTTAGCTCAAGAACAACAAGCCAACAGGAGCGGATGGAATCCCCGCTGAGGCACTAAAGTATGGCGGAGAGGCATTATTGGCATGAACGCATGACCTCATCTCTCTCATCTGGAAGGAGGATAGCATGCCGGGAGATTTCAGAGATGCAGTAATCGTGACCATCTTTAACAAAGGGGACAAGTCTGACTACGGCAACTACAGGGGAATCTTCTTGTTATCAGCCACTGGAAAAGTTGTCGCAAGAGTTCTCCTCAACCGTCTTCTCCCTGTGGCCGAGGAGCTCCTCCCGGAGTCATAGTGCGGATTCCTTCCACTACGGGACACAACGAACATGATCTTTACAGCGTGACAACTGCAGGGAACAGCACCAAACTTTGTACATGGCTGTCTTTGACGTTACAAAGACCTTTGACACTTTTAACTGCAAGAGACTATGGAGCGTCCTCCTCCGTTTCTGTAATGTCCTTACACACTACTATAAATTCACACGAGGCACGCAGTTGGGGCTCTGGTTGTTGAGCCTTGGCATGCGTCTCTGTCACCTGTGGTGATTCCAGCTTGTCCGGGCTGGCTGCAGGGACTGTGCATGCTGTTGAATGTTCTTGTTGCTCGTTCACTGGCGGTGGTGTGGGCAACATCTCATGATCTTCCTCAGGTTCCTCAGTGTCCATGCTGAACCTTTTTTTTACTTGGTCCACATGCTTGCGGCATATCTGTCCATTGTTAAGTCTGACCACTATGACCCTATTCCCCTCTTTGCCAATTACAGTACCCTCAAGCCACTTGGGCCCCAAAGCGTGATTAAGAACAAATACAGGGTCATCGATTTCTATACATCTCCCCTTTGAGTTACGGTCATGGCACTCATTTTGGGACTGGCGCTTGCCCTCAACAATGTCTGACATGACAGGATGAATGAGGGACAGCCGAGTTTTAAGTGTACGTTTCAAGAGTAGTTCCGCGGGCGGGACTCCCGTGAGCGAATGTGGTCGGGACCTATAGGCCAGCAGGAGGCGCGATAGGCGGCATTGAAGGGAAGGTCCTTGAATCTTGAGCATGCCTTGTTTTATGATTTGGACCACACGTTCCGCCTGGCCATTGGAAGCCGGCTTGAACGGTGCCGTCCTGACATGTTTGATGCCATTACCCGACATGAACTCCCAGAATTCATAGCTAGTGAAACACGGGCCGTTGTCGCTAACCAGGCCGTGGGTCACAAAGACCGCACGCAGACTCTCCACAGTGGTGGATGTCATGCACGAATTCAATATGATGCACTCGATCCATTTCAAGTACGCATCAACAACAATGAGGAAATTTTTCCCATGAACAGGCCCGCATAGTCTACGTGAATATGTGACCATGGCCCAGGGCCACGGGCTGAGTGGGGCCTCCCTGGAGGCATTGCCCAGCTGGGCACACGTCATGCACCTGCGAACGCAGTGTTCCAGGTCTGAGTCAACTCACGGCCACCATACATGTGACCGGGCAATGGCCTTCATTAGCGCGATGCCTGGGTGCTCGCTGTGGAGTTCCCTGATGAATGCTTCCCTTCCCTTCTGGGGCATGACTACCCAGCTGCCCCATAGTAGGCAGTCGGCCTGGATGGAGAGCTCATCCATCCGTCTGTGAAATGGTCTGACCTCCTCGGGGCATGCTACGTGTGCGGGCGCCCAATCCCCAGTCAGGACACATTTCTTAATCAAGGATAGGAGGGGATCTCTGTTAGTCCAGATTTTGATCTGGCGGGCTGTGATGGGGGTGCCCACGCTGTCAAATGCTTCAACGGCCATGACTATCTCAGCGCTTTGTTTCGCTGCCACTTCAATGGTGACCAATGGAAGCCTGCTGAGCGCGTCAGCACAATTTTCGGTGCCTGGCCGGTGCCGTATGGTGTAGTCATACGCAGTCACTGAATTCATCGGGCAAAATTATGCCCTCTCTTCGCAACCTGTCCAACTCACTCTCAATTTTCTCCCGTATCACATATGGCACAGCTCTGGCTTTGTGGTGCACTGGTCTGGCGTCCGGGATGATGCGTATCACTACTTTGGTACCTTTGAAAGTCCTGACGCCAGGTTGAAATAGTGACTCAAATTTCTGTCGGACCTGTGAGCATGAACTTCGCTCCACAGATGAAATGGCGTGCACATCCCCCCATTTCCAGTTCAGCTCGGCTAGCCCGCTCCTCCCCAAAAGCGTGGGACCATTTCCCGGGACAATCCAGAGTGGCAGCCGGTTCTCTGATCCATTATGTGTGACCACCAACATTGCACTGCCTAGCACTGGGATGATCTCTTTGTTGTACGTCTGTAATTGCGTGTCAATGCGTTCTAGTTTGGGTCTGCTAGCTCTGAGTGGCCATAGTTTCTCGAATTGTTGGACATTCATAAGTGACTGGCTGGCCCCTGTGTCCAGCTCCATGTGTACTGGGATGCCATTTAATAGGACTTTCATCATCATAGGTGGCATTTTGGTATATGAGCTGTGGCTGTTTGCCACATGAACCCGCTGAACTTCAGCGTCCATTGCTTTGTCCCAAGTATCAATCTGCCTTGCCGACCCCTCTTCTGGTTCATGACTGTGGGCTTCCTGCACATCCTGGCTAAATGTCCACTCAAGTTACAATTTCTGCAGATAAATTGTTGAAACCTACAGGTTTTTGCAGCATGTCTGCCCCCGCACCTCCAGCATGAGCTGAGATCGTTGTGAACAAAAGGGCTGTTCCCAGGCATTCCTCTCTGATTGTCTCATTGATTACTCTTGAGCACTCTATTAATGGGTGTCAATGGCCCCATCCTGGGACACATTGTCCACCGTGATGGCGTAAATGTCCATTCAACCTGCCATTGTCTCTATTGAGGACCCATTCTAGAATCTGTTGCTGCCTGGGTGGTGTCGAATTGCCCTTGCCTGCCTGCGGGGTTCTGAGTCGTGTTTACAATGTTAACTCCCTGATCCATCGCAACGTTGGAAGCAGAGTTGCGCGCGTATATTATCTTGGTTTCCTCCTCCACCGCCATGAAGGTCTGAGCCATCAACGCTACCGCTTCCAAGGTCAAGTCCTTGGTCTCAATTAGATTTCTGAAAATCCCAGCATGGCCAATGCCCTCAATAAAGAAATCCCTTAACATCTCCCCCCTGCAAGCATCTGTGAACTTACAGAGGCTGGCCAAGCACCGAATGTCCGCAACGAAGTCCGGTATGCTCTGTCCTTCCCGACATCGGTGTGTATAGAATCGGTGTTGGGCCATGTGTATACTGCTCGCCGGTTTGAGGTGCTCACCGATCAATTTGCTGAGCTCTTCAAAGGTTTTGTCCGCTGGCTTCTCGGATGTGAGCAGGTCTTTCATCAGCGCGTACGTCTTAGGTCCACAGCTGGTCAGTCGATGCGCCCTTCGCTTGTCAGCTGCTGAATCTCCCAGCCAGTCCTTCGTGACAAAGCTCTGCTGGAGCCTCTCAACGAAATCATCCCAGTCCTCACCAACACAGTACCATTCCTCTGTGCTACCGGTGGCCATTCTCGTGAGTCGTTGATTCCCGTTTCTCGTCGCCAAATGTAGTATCCTTACACACTACTATAAATTCACACGAGGCACATTCTGCAGACAAGGTCACTCTGTGACCTAAACCTTTATTCACAGGACCAAGAAGTGATGACCCTGCGTGGGACCTCCCTTTATATACCTGGATGACCAGTTGAGAAGTGTCTCCCACAAGTTCACCCCCTGTGGTCAAGGTGTGCATTTCTTAGGTGTATACAGTATGCAGTGTTGTTATGAAGGTTACAGTTACATGATGGTTACATACGTGACACTGTCCTCCCAGGGGATTTGCAGGATCTTGCGGAGACATCTGAAGAGATTGCAAAGTCTCTGTTTAAAGAATGGACTCAATCAAGAATATTTCGTGGATTTTATGGGATTTTTCTGAGGGTATTTTTCCCTGTGATGGGATCACCCTTTGCAGAGAGACCGCATGGCAGTTGGCTGTGACAAAAGAACTGTCAGTTATCCAAAATGTACGGGTTCGTCCGCCAGTCCTAGCTAAAGGAAGGGGGCCATATGTAAAAGCACTTCTCACCTCTATCTCAGAAGAGAAGCAGAACAATGAACCCGGCCAGCCAAAGAGGAGCCAATTTTTTTTTCCCAACACAAAGTCCGAGATATGTCCCAGAATCAGGGCCATTAGTCCAATACACATGGGTCTGATGACCCATCACTGACTAAGCACCGGAGTGCTTAGAAACAAAAGGATTTTAAAGATTGGCGGGAAAGATAGGGGTAGCAAGACTCTATAAAGATAGACTCTTTTCCACCATTTCGCACATCCCTTCTCCCTCTCGCTCTCGATGTAACAAGAAGAAGTACCAGAGGAGGAAGTCGCAGTTCCACAGAAGAAGCCGCTGAGACAGCGAACCACATACTCCTCACAGGGTATGGCCTCCAGTGACTTCCCACAGCTGAGCTGAGCGATTGAGACCGACTGTGTGTGGTGGTGAGCATGGTCACGAGTGTCCCAAGCCGGTAACCAGATATCCCAAGCGAGCTGGGTGAGGTGCAAGGGCTCAGGGTTTTCTCAGAAGTGAAGTTTTTCAGGGCTATTCTGGGGAGGAAGCTTCGTTTGGTTTAGCCGGGCAAAGGGGCTGCGACTGGGTAATTCGTTGGTAGGGGTGGAGTTAGAATCCACCATAGCAACAAGGGAATTACTGCATGTTACCGGTCCTCAGTGTTGTACTGTATGTATGATCTTATTCTCCATAGAGACAGTGATTTTGTTTAGTAGTGCATGTTTTAGCCAGTTAGATTAAATAAATAAGTACGATTTTTCACCGAAGCATCCCTGTCCGTGACTTATTCCATTTACACTCTGAATAATAATCCCCGGGTATAACATTTTTGTAAGGCGGGGCCGATTCGAACCGTCCGTCTAGCAATTGGACTAGGATCAAAACTGCTTACACATCATTGGTGGTATTTCTCCAGCGACTTGCGGTGTCTACTGTATATGGTCCACATCTCTGAGCCATACAGGAGTGCGGGTATCACTACAGCTCTGTAGACCATAAGCTTGGTGCCAGATTCCAAGATCGTCCCATCCTCTTTCATCGAGCTACATTACATGGACGACGCTTGCGTCTGCGCACATTCAGAGGTTGAACTCCAAGTCATAGTCAACATCTTCACCGAGGCATATGAAAGCATGGGCCTTACATCCGTAAGACAAAAGTCCTCCACCAACCTAACCCCGCCACAGAGCACTGCCCCCCAGTCATCAAGATCAACGGCGCGTCCCTGGACAACGTGGACCACTTTCCATACCTCAGGAGCCTATTATCATTGGCACCAGGACTGCGCTGCCTGTCGCAGTGAAGCTCACAGTGGCATTCACCTTCTATGCCTCTGGCTCCTTCCAGGCTGCATCAGGGGACATATGCAGCATCTCACAATTCGTAACACATCGCTGCATCTGCGACATCATAGGCTCTATACACCCGTCGAATGGACTTCATTACCTTCCCAATGACCAGGGAGAAACAGCATAAGCATGCATGTTACCAGGTTAGCAGGCTTCCCGAGGGTGTAAGGGTCAATTGACTGCAGGCACATGGCCTTGCGAGCACCATTCCAGAATGCAGAGCTAATCAGAAACAGAAAGGAATACCACTCCTTAAATGTGCAACTGATGTACGACCACATGCAGTGCCTCCTCGCACTCAATGCTTGTTATCCTGGAAGCGCACATGACATCTTTATCCTGCGGGATAGCAGTGTGCCTCGACTGTTTCAGCCACTACGGCAAGGCCGAGGCTGGCTGATTGGGGACAAGGGCTGCGACCTGACCACCTAGCTAATAACTCCCCTCCACCACCCCACCATTGAGCCAGAGGAACGCTACAATGACAGCAATGCCGCCACCCGCAACATCATCCAGCAGACAATAGGGCTGCTGAAGCAGCAATTCCGATGCCTGGACTGCTCTGGAGGCAGCCTTCAATACTCCCCTCAACAGGTCTCACTATTCATTGTGGTGTGCTGCATGCTGCACAACTTGGCCATCATGAGAGCCCAGGCCTTGCCAGAGAGGATCGCAGACCCACCTCAGGAGGACGAGGAGGGGGAGGAGGAGGAAGAGGAGGGATAGGAGCCTGCCGACGCACCGAATGTCCAGCCACAGGACGAGGACCAGCAGCGGTCATGGAGGAGGCAGCATGGCAATGTTGGCTGTGGCAGGACTATTCGGCGACGGCTCATAAGGGAGTGCTTGGCTTAAATGGAGGGAGCTGAGGGATGCAGTTAATAATGACCATGCATTGTGCCATGATGAGGCCACATCTCTGTAACAAGTCAACTGTCACACACCAATGGCAGAAGGAACAGGTCAAACTTTCATTTTAATTGCAACACATCCCTCCAACAAGCCCAAAAGCCTCATCCTTCAAATGAAACAAAATTGAGCACCTGCCCCTTCAAATTATACAACGTATGAGTAACATATCCACCATGGTGTAAATGGGACCCAATGTGTTTTCCATTGTAATTTCCCACCCCTCTACCTCACTCCCTCTCTCGCCTAATGCTCCTCCTCAATGGTCCCTCAGTGCCTGCAGCAAGGCCGCTTAGGGGCTGCTGTGTGTCTGAGGAATGCAGGTCAGATGGCCTAGGAGGACGCCCTCGATCAGCTGTGGGCATGGACGGCCCGCCTGCTGACTGCAGTGTGGGATGGCTGGGGTGCAGGCCGTGTCGGGTGCAAAGACAGACTGGCAGTGGCGGGAGCCGGAATGCTGTCATCGTGAGGAAGGACAGCACCTTCCATTTCCAGCGGCACACTGCCAGTCCTCCGCGGCAGTGCCAGAACATCAGGAGCAATGTGTGCCCCACAGATTGCTGACCTGCTGCGGCACCGTCTGTTCCCCGTCTGACTGTGGGGAAGACAGAGAGGATAACGGCAGACACAGATTGCATGGCAGCACTCCGAGACTGAATGAATGCAGGGAGTGCCTGAAACGCTGACGTCTGCGCTTGAACTGCTGCAGCCTGAGTTTCAACCGCTGCAGTGTGAGAGTTCATGCCAGGAACCAGTGTCTACCCATGCTGGAGGCGGCCTCCGCTACACTCACACCAAGTGCAGCCATGGTCTGCGACACATTCCCCAATGCACCCATCATCTCACGGCGCATCTGCGATGACTCCCTGTTCAGAGCCTCCCATTTGAGGTCCTCATCTGCCTGACTCTTAATAGGACTCCTGGGCCGACTTACCCTCTGGAGAGCTTCCCCTCACGCTGGGCGTTGCTGCAGGCCACTGGGTCCAGGAGCGTCAGCATCTGGGAAGCCTCGGAATTTGCTGGTGTCCTCCACCGAGCCGGTGTTCTCACTCGTGGGCACTGGGGTCGGGTGCCGGTCAGTGCCACACACATCCTGACATCCTCCTCATCCTCCCCCTCGTGTGAGAACGCTGGCTGCTGGGCAGGCTGTGGCACATTTGGTTCATCATCTGTAAGCACAAAGCAATACAAGTGTGGATAACAGCTGGGGAGGGGGCAGGAAGGCAAGAAGAAGGGGGCATTATTATTTTTCAGATGCATGTTGTAAGGCATGTGGGGTGAAGGGTGAGGGCTGTCACAGAAAGCGGACATCTCATTGACAAACCGTCAGTGTGCTGCGGGGGCTCTGTCTGTCTAAATGCCACCGCTCTGACTGCTTGGCCTATGAGGACAGACACTCGCTCCTCAATGGCGGTGAGGTCCTGGAGGTCTGGCTCCCATCCGTTCCTGCTCTCACCTGTTGTGGGCGAGCTTGGCCTGCAATGAGCAAAACAAGATGTTGTCTTTGGGTCTGTAGCTACTGGTGCAACATCTGTCTGTAGTAAGCGACTCGCTACTGATATCGCAAGGTGTGAATGTCTGCATCTCAGCCTGTGTCAGCTCACAGTGGATGTATACAAGGTGGGGTCTGGGCACAAGGAGGTATGAGTAAGTATGATGCTGAAGGTCTGTGACTGCATATGGAGAGTTAAAAGGCCTTGTTGGTGTCCTCAGGCAGAGTCGGGAGCTAGAAGGTGAGAGATGTTTGGATCAGTGGGGCATATCTGGGGAGGCTGTAGAGAGCTTTGAGGGTGTCTACAGCAATGAGGAGCATGGTCTGGCATACATAGGGAAAGTGTGGGTAGTGTCAAGCAGTGAGGCTCACATGAAGACATTGCAAGGATAACTGAACAGTTATTCACCCTGACAATCTAGTCAGGTGATTGAATTTTTTCCGACGTTAAGTCGAGGGCCTGTGCACCATGTCACGGGCAGTAATGTACTGCGTGACCTCCCTCCACAGCCTACTGAACATTATGGTGGATGGCCTTTGTCCCCTTCCAGGCAGCAGGGCAACTTGGCGTCTTTCCACGGCCTCTAGGAGCACCTCAAAAACCGCAGCCGAAAAGTGGTGTGCACTTTGTCGAACTGCCTCTGCATCCATCTCCCGGTCTCAGGTGAGTGAGAGTGTTGGACTGTGCATGCTTATACTTGAGTTGCCACGCCTTTAAGACTCAGCTGTTGCCGGGGTCTGACTCGGAGTTCTGCGCATGCGCAATCGATCTGCCAAATTCACTGATTAAACTTTCATTATCGTCCCTCCAGTTGTAGTGTACAATGGCTGATTTAGTGCCCATGTCAGCTCTTCATCTGATTCTAATGAATTTCTGGACAGAGGGCGCAAACTTTTTCAAGGCACTAAAATTATGGCTCTGCCTGGGTTACCGCCCGAAATGAGGCATGACCGAATTTCTCCCCCATTATCACCTTCTCATCTGGCAAATATAGTCGGCCTGTCCATGAAGCACAAGTGACCAACATAAGACTAAGAGGGACCTACTTAAAATGGATATATGAGAGAATACACTCCTGTACTTGAGTAAACTCATCATCATAGGCAGTCCCTCGGAATCAAGGAAGACTTGTTTCCACTCTTAAAATGAGTCCTTAGGTGGCTGAACATTCCAATATGAAAGCCACAGTCCCTGTCACAAGTGGGACAGATAGTCGTTGAGGGTAAGGGAGGGTGGGACAGGTTTGCCGCATGCTATTTCCGCTGCCTTCGCTTGATTTCTGCATGCTCTCGGCGATGAGACTCGAGGTGCTCAGTGCTCTCCCGGGTGCACTTCCTCCACTTAGGGTGGTCTTTGGCCAGGGACTCCCAGATGTCAGTGGGGATGAAGCACTTTATCAGGGAGGCTTTGAGTGTGTCCTTGTAACATTTCCTCTTCCCACCTTTGGCTCGTTTGCCATGAAGGAGTTCCGTGTAGAGCACTTGCTTTGGGAGTCTCGTGTCTGGCATGCCAACTATGTGGCCTGCCCAGCGGAGCTGATCAAGTGTGGTCAGTGCTTCAATGCTGGGGATGTTGGCCTGGTCGAGGATGCTAATGTTGGTGTGTCTGTCCTCCCAGGAGACAATTATAGATCCATAATGTATTACGCAATATAAAGTAACTGAAAGCTATACTCTTCAACTGAAGAATGACCCACAGTGAGCTATCATGAGAGTAAAATGAAGGGAACAGATTTTTAAAGTTTGTAGGATCATTTCAGTCAGGACTATTTCCAAAAGTGCTCAAATATTAGTGACAATGCATTATTTTACTGAAAACTGGTTTTGTTATAGGACATTTACCTACAGACCATAGATTAAAACCTCCACAAACCTATGAGTCTGTACTTGTGTCTTAAAAATGTGTTGTTTCTGTTCTGCAATGACATCAGAGTAACAGTCAAAGCAGCATCAAAATAATAACATTGTCACAAAATTTGTGCTTCAAATTTTTCATTTTAATATATCTCAAAAACTAAATGAACTTAAACAGACACTATATAATGCTTTAAATTGTATTAATAATTATTTTGGCAAGTTTCTTCTGTCAAAACTAATTATTAAAGTATGTTCACATACTTCAATTCTACTATCAAATAGTTTCAGGCATAGTCCTGAGACTATTTTCTTTGTAAATAATTCTGAACAGTAGTTTTAGTCTGTACCAAGTGGTCTGCGATATTTTTTCATGGTGAGCATCGTATGTATTCTCCAGTAAGCAATGTATTGCAATCAGACTTAAATATTAGACCTGAGCTATGCTAACCCAAATACAACAAAGAATAAAGTTGGTTATAAAAGATTATGGTCTGTTTATGGAAACTGTTAACAAGCCATTTACTTGAGGAAATGTATTGGGAAAAGCCAAACTATAAAAGCACCCATTTCAAATACCATTTCCCCTACAGTGAGATAATTCCCATACATTTTTCTTTTAGCAAAGCTAAGAATCCAGCAACTTACTTTTTCTTTAAGTCGCAAACTGTTCAATAGCAAAACAAAAAGCCTACAGGGAGTAGAATGGCTCCTTAACTTCTTGGTGCAGCGAATCCTCCCTTGCACAGCTATTAGAGTTGCTTTTGCAACACTGATAACACAGCCAGTTGGCATTTTCATATCACTGGTGTGCAATGGAGGCACAGCTCCACACTGCAGCAGAGATATAATGAAAATGGCAGGACTCCGATACAAGCACTATCACTGCTATCAGCATGCAGAAGATGATAACGTCAGGCCCATAGTATGATACAGAATAACTTCCCAATAAGTTCCCAATTTCAGCAACTGTTTCTCACCAGATTAGTTAAATATTCAATCATAAGGAGGTCTCTCCAGTAATCGCTGTAGGGTTTGAATTGGCTGCTATTTTACACCCCATGAGAATTTACAGACTTTCTTTAGTTGAAACCTTTCTACAGGAAAATACTCTACTTTGTTGCAGTTTTTGATTTACCTTGTCGAAAGAGCCCAAGAACTGCAAACTGGTTGTTGCTGTTATTGGCTAGATGAACAAATCTGTAATATGTGCATGGATCTAGTTAGATTCAATTCTTCAGCTTTAGGTGACAGAAAGCACTTTGTAACATTCCTTCCAATTTTATTGTTTTTTTTTAAATGCACCAAATTGGATTTTATGGAATGTGATGTCCATGATCCTGGACTTTGGAATTTAGAAAACAGCTTCAATTATTCTTCGGACAAATTTTGGAACCTGTATTTTGTGGGGAAAAAAATGTCTAACATCTTGTTATACTGTAACGTGCAGACACAAGAGGAGTCATTTTCATTGGAGATGAGGATGAAGCAGGATCTATAAAAGGTGAACAATCTGCTTCGCCAGTTTAATGCCCAAGTAGTGAAGATGAAAATGATCCTAGAGGTCTATATGTACACGGACACAATGGGGGGGGGGGTTTACTGCAAAGAGGGAGTGGGTTTGGGAGTGGGTGGTGGTTAGGGGTGCTGAAATTGTCAGTGCGTCGGAAAGCCAGCTGCAACCCGTCGGCTTCTGCATTTAACTGGAGTGCGTTCGGCAGCATGCGAGAAGTCACCTTGGGAGAGGCGGAATGACAATTTAAATGTATTAAGAGGTAATTAACAGTTTTTTTAAGCAATGGTTTTCAATTTTAACTGTGGGTGCACGGATTTCCCGGGTTTCCTGGAGCTCGACAGTGAAAACAAGGTGAGTGCTCAGCGACAATTGAGGGGGCTGAACAAATGACCGGCAAAAAAATCCCATAAGTATTGAGACCTCACAAATGCTTCTTTGCCCAAGTGAAAGATTTTTGCTCACAGCACTTGTTCTGAGAGTTTGCTTTCTGTACTTTTCAGGTGATTTCTACTACTTTGGAGGTGATTTCTATTACATTGGAGGTCACTTTCACTACTTTGGACATTGGTGCATCTGACCTCGACTCTTCATCGATGGCATGAATGCCACTTATACTGTTTCACATTGGATCTCAGGTGAGGACTACAGGAGAGAGGGGATGAGCTCAGAGGTGCAGCTCGCGTGAAGAATATAGGCAGAGTGTAACATAGCCAAGTTTGCTGACGATACAAAGATGGGAGGAAAAGCAATGAGTGAGGAGGACACACATAATCTGCAAAAGGACATAGACAGGCTAAGTGAGTGGGCAAAAATTTGGCAGATGGAGTATAATGTTGGAAAGTGTGAGGTCATGCACTTTGGCAGAAAAAAATCAAAGAGCAAGTTATTATTTAAATGGAGAAAGATTGCAAAGTGCCACAGTACAGCGGGACCTGGGGGTACTTGTGCATGAAACACAAAAGGATAGTATGCAGATACAGCAAGTGATCAGGAAGGCCAATGGTATCTTGGCCTTTATTGCAAAGGGGATGGAGTAAAAAGCAGGGAAGTCTTCCTGCAGCTATATAAGGTATTGGTGAGGCCACACCTGGAAAACTGCGTGCAGTTTTGGTTTCCATATTTACGAAAGGATATACTTGCTTTGGAGGCAGTTTAGAGAAGGTTCACTAGGATGATTCCGGGGATAAAAGGGTTGACTTATAAGGAAAGCTTGAGTAGATTGGGCCTCTACTCATTGGAATTCAGAAGAATGAGAGGTGATCTTATCGAAACATATAAGATTATGAGGGGGCTTGACAGGGTGGATACAGAGAGGAAGTTTCCACTGATGGGGGAGACTCGAACTAGAGGGCACAATCTTAGAATAAGGGGCCACCCATTTAAAACAGAGATGAGTAGAAATTTCTTCTCCGAGGGTTGCCCTCCCGGATGCGCTTCCTCCACTTAGGACGGTCTTTGGCCAGGGTCTCCCAGGTGTCAGTGGGGATAATTCACTTTACCAGGGAGGCTTTGAGGGTGTCCTTGTAATGTTTCTGCTGCCCATCTTTGGCTCATTTGCCGTGAAGGAGTTCCGAGTAGAGCACTTGCTTTGGGAGTCTCGTGTCTGGCTTGCGAAATATGTGGCCTGCCCAATGGAGCTGATAAAGTGTGGTCAGTGCTTCAATGCTGGGGATGTTGGCCTGGTCGAGGACACTAATGTTGGTGCATCTGTCCTTCCAGGGGATTTGTAGGATCTTGCGGGGACATCGTTGGTGGTATTTCTCCAGTGACTTGAGGTGTCTACATGATCCATGTTTCTGAGCCATACAGGAGGGCGGGTATTACTACAGCCCTGTAGACCATGAGCTTGGTGGCAGTTTTGAGGGCCTGGTTTTCAAACACTCTTTTCCTCAAGCGGCCGAAGGCTGTAATGGCGCACTGGAGGCAATGTTGGATCTCATCGTCAATGCCTGTTCTTGTTGATAGGAGGCTCTTGAGATATGAAAAGTGGTCCATGTTGTCCAGGGCCACGCCGTGGACCTTGATGACTGGGGGACAGTGATGTGCGGTAAGTACAGGCTGATGGAGGACCTTTGTCTTGCTGATGTTTAGCCTAAGATCCATGCTTTCGTATGCCTCAGTAAATACGTCGACTATGTCCTGGAGTTCAGCCTCTGTATGTGCACAGACGCAGATGCAGCCATCTGGTAGCCACATGCTGAACCTGTCATGTATTTCACCATCTTGCAATGACAATAGTTACGTAACGGTAACTCATGCACACTGTACCGGTACCCTTGAAATGCACACCCTGACCACAGGGGGTGAGCTTGCGGGAGACACTCCTCACCTGGGTTTCCAGGTATGAAAGGGGAGGTCCCACCCAGGGTCAGCACTCCTTGGTCTTGGAAATAAAGTGAAGGTCACAGAGTGACCGTGTCTGATACATACATGCCTCGTGTGAGTTTGTAACAAGGTGCAGAGACACTACATTTGGCGATGAGAAACGAGAATCACCGAACCACGAGGATGGCCACCGGCGGCACAGAGGAACACTACTGTGTGGGTGAGGACTGGGACGACTTTGTAGAAAGACTCCAGCAGAGCTTTGTCACAAAGGACTGACTGGAAGAGACAGCGGCTGACAAGCGGAGGGCACATCTACTGTACAGCTGTGGTCCACAGACGTATGCGCTGATGAAAGACCTGCTCGCACCCCAAAAGCCAGTGGATAAGTCCTTCGAAGAGCTCAGCCAGCTGATCAGTGAGCACCTCAAGCCAGCAAGTAGCGTACACATGGCCCGGCACCGGTTCTACTCTCACCGGCGTCGGGAGGGTCAAAACGTCTCGGACTTCGTGGCGGAACTGCAGCGTTTGGCCAGTCTCTGTAAGTTCTCCAATGCCTGCAGGGGGGAGATGTTAAGGGACTTTTTCATCGAGGGCATTAATCATGCCGGCATTTTCAGGAAGCTCATAAAGACTAAGGACTTGACTTTAGAAGAGGCGGCGTTGATAGCTCAGACCTTTATGGCAGGGGAAGAGGAGACCAAGCTAATTTACACATGCAGCCCTGGTTTTAACATTGCGATGAACCAGGGAGTTAATGTAAAAGTGATACAGAACTCCGCAGGCAGGCAAGGGCAATTCGACACCGCCCAGGCAGGCAGGCAAGGGCAATTCGACACCGCCCAGGCAGCAACAAGCTCTAGGGTGGGCCCGCAACAGGGACAAAGGAAAAGGGATCGGCAATTCACGCTGTCACGAGGAACAATGCAACCCATGAAGAGACCATTAACACCCTCCATCAGAGTGCTTAGAAACAGCCAAATGGGCCATCAGAGAGGAATGCCTTGGAATAGTCCTTTTGTTAACAGCACTCTCAGCTCATGCTGGAGGTGTGGGGGTAGACACATTGCCAAAAGCTGCAGGTTCCAGCTTTATACCTGTAGGATTTGTAATGTCAGTGGACACTTGGCCAGGGTGTGCAAAAAGGCAGTTGCGAGGTTAGACTGCGAGACAGAGGAACCAGACGAGGGGTCTGTAATGCAGGATGAGGCCTGGGGAACAACCATGGATGCTGAAGTTCAGCGGGTTGATGTGGCTGACGTCCACAGCTCATACACTAAATCGCCATCCATGATGATGAAAGTCTTACTGAATGGCATCCCTGTGCACATGGAGCTGGATACGGGAGCTAGCCAGTCACTCATGAGCGCCCAACAATTTGAGAGACTATGGCCACACAGAGCTAGCAGGCCCAAATTGGAACACATTGAGACGCAGCTACATATGTACACCAAAGAGATCATCCCAGTGCTGGGCAGTGCAAACTTGGTGGTAACGCATAATGGATTACAGAACTGGCTGCCACTCTAGATTGTTCTGGGAAGTGGCCCCGCGCTTTTGGGGAGGAGTTGGCTAGCTGAGATGAATTGGAAATGGGGGGATGTGCACGCCATTTCATCCGTGGAGTGAAGTTCATGCTCGCAGGTATTGCAAAAATTCGATTCAGTCTTTCAACTCGGTGTCGGAACGTTGAAGGGCACTAAAGTAGTGATACGCATCACTCCGAACGCCAGACCAGTGCACCACAAAGCCAGAGCAGTGCCGTACGTGCTGCATGAGAAAATTGAAAGTGAACTGGACAGGCTGCTCAGAGAGGGCATAATTTCGGCCGTTGAATTCAGCGACTGGACAAGTCCCATCGTTCCCGTCCTCAAAGCAGATGGCTCGGTTAGGATTTGTGGCAACTACAAGTCCACCATTAACCGAGTGTCGCTGCAAGACCAATATCCGCTCCCGAGAGCCGAGGACCTCTTTGCCATGCTGGCAGGTGGCAAGCTGTTCACGAAGCTGGACCTCACTTCAGCCTACATGACTCAGGAACTGGCGGAAGATTCCAAGCTTCTGACCACCATCACGACGCACAAAGGATTATTTGTCTACAACAGGTGCCCGTTTGGCATTTGTTCGGCAGCAGCTATCTTTCAGCGAAACATGGAAAGCTTGCTCAAGTCCATCCCTGGAACAGTCGTATTCCAAAACGACATCCTTATAATGGGTCGAGACACCGAGGAACACCTCCGCAACTTGGAGGAGGTGCTACGCCGATTGGATCAGGTAGGCTTGCGGCTAAAAAAGGCCAAGTGCGTGTTTTTGGACCCAGAGGTCGAGTTCCTGGGCAGGAGGATTGCCGCAGATGGGATCCGGTCCACTGAATCAAAAACTGAGGTGATTCGCCGGGTGCCCAGGCCCGGCAACACATCGGAGTTGCGATCATTCCTGGGACTTTTGAACTATTTTGGGAACTTTCTGCCAAATTTAAGCACATTATTGGAGCCATTAAACATGCTCCTCTGTAAAGGTTGTGAATGGTTTTGGGGGGATTGTCAAGAACGGGCTTTCAATAAGGCGAGGAACCTGCTGTGTTCCAACAAACTGTTAACTTTGTATGACCCCTGTAAAAAACTGGTTTTAACATGCGATGCGTCATCCTACGGGGTTGGGTGTGTGTTGCAGCAGGGCAATGATGACGGCCGACTCCAACCGGTGGCTTACGCCTCCAGGTCGCTCTCCCAGGCAGAGCGTGGATATGGCATGGTCGAGAAGGAGGCACTCGCGTGTGTGTACGGTGTGAAAAAGATGCACAGTACCTTTTCGGTAGACAGTTCGAGCTAGAGATGGACCACAAGCCGTTAACATCCCTGTTGTCCGACAGCAAGGCTATCAACGCTAACGCGTCAGCTCGCATACAGCGATGGGCCCTCATGCTGGCTTCGTATGACAACACCATACGGCACCGGCCAGGCACCAAAAATTGCGCTGACGCACTCAGCATGCTCCCACTGGCCACCACCGAGAGGGCGTCGGAGCAGAGCGCCGAGATGGTCATGGCCGTTGAGGCTTTTGACACTGCAGGCTCCCCTATCACAGCCCAACAGATCAAACTCTGGACCAACAGGGACCCCCTCCTATCCATGATAAAGGAATGTGTCCTGACTGGGAATTGGGCGCCCGCACACAGGGCGTGCCCCGAGTAAGTCAGGCCGTTTCAGAGACGGATGGATGAACTCTCCATCCAAGCCGACTGCCTGTTATGGGGCGGCCGGGAAGTCATGCCCCAGAAAGGAAGGGAAGCGTTCACCAGGGGACTCCACAGCAAGCACCCTGGCATCGTGTTAATGAAGGCCATTGCCCAGTCACATGTATGGTGGCCGGGGATTGACTCAGACCTGGAACACTGGGTTCACAGGTGCACGACGTGTGCCCAGCTGGGCAATGCCCCCAGGGAGGCTCCACTCAGCCCATAGCCCTGGCCCACCAGGCCATGGTCACTTATTCACGTAGACTATGCGGACCCGTTCATGGGGAAAATGCTCCTAATCGTAGTCGATGCATACTCGAAGTGGATCGAGTGCATCATATTGAACTCGTGCACGACATCCATCACAGTGGAGAGTCTGCGTACGGTTTTCGCGACCCACGGCTTGCCGGACATCCTGGTCAGTGACAATGGCCTGTGTTTTACCAGCCATGAATTCCAGGAGTTTATATCGGGCATTGGGATCAAGCACGTCCGGACAGCACCGTTCAAGCCGGCTTCCAATGGCCAGGCGGAACGGGCGGTCCAAGTCATAAAGCAGGGCATGCTACACATCCAAGGACCCTCCCTTCAGTACCGCCTATCGCGCCTCCTGCTGGCCTACAGGTCTCGGCCGCACTCGCTCAAGGGAGTCCCACCAGCGGAACTCCTGATGAAACGCACGCTCAAGATGCAGCTATCCCTCATTCACCCAGACCTGGCAGACGTTGTTGAGGGCAAGCACCAGTCCCAAACCGAGCTCCATGATCGAGGCTCAAGGGAGAGGTGTATAGAAATAGATGACCCGGTATTTGTTCTTAACCATGCTTTAGGACCCAAATGGCTTGAGGGCACCGTAATTGGCACAGAAGGGAACAGGGTCATGGTGGTCAGACTAAACAAGGGGCAGATATGCCGCAAACACTTGGACCAAGTAAAGACAAGGTTCAGCATAGACACGGAGGAACCGGAAGAAGAGCATGATGAGATAGCACTGCCAGCGTATGAGCAACAAAGACAGCCCTCAGCATGCAGAGTCCCTGCGGCCAGCCCGGACAGACCGGAATCACCTCAAGTGACAGAGACGCGTGCTGAGGCTCAGCCACCAGAGGCGCAACTGCGGCGCTCCACGAGAGAGCGTCGACCACCCGATAGACTTAACCTCTGAAACTAAAAGACTTAAGGGGGGAGGTGATGTCATGTATTTTACCATCTTGCAATGACAATAGTTATGTAACTGTAACTCATGCACACTGTGCCTGTACCCTTGAAATGCACACCCTGACCACAGGGGGTGAGCTTGCGGGAGACACTCCTCACCTGGGTTTCCAGGTACAAAAGGGGAGGTCCCACCCAGGGTCAGCACTCCTTGGCCCTGGGAATAAAGTGAAGGTCACAGAGTGACCGTGTCTGATATATACATGCCTCGTGTGAGTTTGCAACAAGGTGCCGAGACACCACAGAACCCACTTTTCCCCTACCCACAGCACAACAACAAAGCATCTCTTTCACAGACACTCATTGCTCAGATTTAAGTCTTGTCTTACCATTCATCGCAAATGAGATGGCCACTTACCAGGTAGCAGGCAAAAATAGGCAAAACAGGAAAGCGGTGCTCAGAAATAATTTTTATGTGGCTCATAATTTAAACAGAAACTTAACAATGTAACATTATGTTATACACCACACCCATGTGCATACTCTTGTCCAACTACATCTTTCATCTTCCTTTTTCTGCTACTCCTACATTGTGCAATCGCAGTGGCTTCAGCAGAGGTAGAGGCAGGCTGCTCAGTTTCCTGCTCTGACTGCTGAGTTGCTCTTGGAGCTGTGAGAGCCCCGCCAAAAACTGCTCTTCCTGCACCTGTCTCGGCCATCGGGACACGAGGCAGCATGTGGGTGGGCAACGGGTGAGAAATGGAAGCGCTTTGAGCAGTGCTCCACTCCCCTGTCCCCTTCCCTCTCATAGTCCACCCACACTTCCCTGCCAGCAATGACCTGGAGATTACTTTGCTGCACACCAGTGGGGCCCTGAACGACCAAAGCTTGCATTTCATCAACCTGTTTACGATGGCATTCGGAGCGTGAAAGCCATTGGTGAGGGCCAGCATGCACTCGTTTGATTGCCGCGCTTGATACTCCGTGCAGGGGGCCAATCTTTCCATGGACAAAGACAATATCACAAGGGCCTGTGACATCATGCCACTCATGCTTGAGACGGACTCCTCCAATCTTTGTCAGCGTGTATGGTGCGGGTGGAAAGCCGTCCAGTGCCTTACACATTTGTTGCTGCTGCTCCAGAATTATCATCTTTGTCGATGACTCCCGAGGGAGTTTCAGCATCTGGTTCTAGCTGAGCAGAACTTGGAGCATCCTGCGCCCTCCGATGCAGACTCTCCACTGCTGTTCCTGTCTCCACCATCTGCCCTTGTTCACTTATGATTTGTGACTCACCAGTGAAAACCCAACTATCTGTCTTACTGGACCCACCGAAGTGTGTGTATCTGAATTGGTGCTTGGTCTGTACGAGTCCTGAGGCCCTCACTGCGAGAAGCGCTGCACTGACTTCCGGGTTTCCTGTGCGCTACCAGGTCCTCCCACAGCCGACGGGTCAAAAAGTTAAAATTCCGGCCACTGGGGTTAACGTTCACCTTTGTCACCTCGGTGGTAGCAGGCAGAACAGACATGCCCGCCCAACTTTCATTCCATTGATTTCAGTGGAAAGAACCTCAAGCAGATTCTACCACGGGAAACCTCTGCCAGGTTAGTGCCTCAGCGCAAAAGTTGAAAATTTCCCCGCCATTCTACTGATCCTAGCTCCTATTCCCATAGTACCACAGGAAGTGGGGCAACCAACAGCTAGCCTGCTTCATAGAGAACAGCTACATTTTCTTTTAAAATGGTTATTATCTATAGACCATCAGGCTCTCTTATGTAAAGCAAACTAAAAAAGTGTCAGGTTATTGCATCCTTAAAAGAATTGTAAAGCAGAAAAAGTATTTTAAAAGGTTTTCAGAAAATTTTTTTTTTTTTTTAAATTCATGTCCAATCGTTATCCAATCGTTACAATTCTTTGTCAAACGCCAGAGGTCACCCTGCACCAGTCAAGGATCACTCTGCGCCAATGCTCTTAGCCAAAAGGCCTAGAGCCACTGCACCGTTCCTGGAAGTACTGCAATACCAGGTTCGTGCCATGGAGGTGGATGGGTCAGGTCCCCCACACACCTCCGTGGAGGTGGATGGGTCACCAATCCCACCCACCTCCTGTTTACAAAAATGTAAGCATATACCTTCCTGACCAGGGAGAAACCACCCGGACGTCATGGTGGCTGGTCAGGTTAGTTATGCAGATCTTAGCCAAAAGGCAGAAATGGTGTAGTTGAGCCATCCGAATAAGGAAGGTCCCAAGTTTGATCCCTGGTCTGTGCTGTTAGGTGGTCTCAGCCAGGTGGCCTTTGGGTTAGGGAGGGAAAAGTGACCAAGATCACAATCGGCTGGAAGTGCATGCGTGTGGACATCAGGTTGTGGCACTTTTGTGTATGGCTGTGAAGCTTCCCCCACCCCACCTTCAAAACCATTTAATAAGCTGTCATTGTCAAAGTTCACACATGAAGAAGAACCAGTTGGGTGAAATGTTGGCGAATGAGCAGGATTTGCGGAATTGTGTTCCAGCCAGGAATCAATACCTTCAGGAGAGGAACGAGAAAATTTGGTAAAGAAAGAATAGTAAAACCATCATCATCATAGGCAGTCCCTCGGAATTGAGGAAGACTTGTTTCCACTCTAAAAGTGAGTTCTCAGGTGGCTGTACAGTCCAATACAGGAATTACAGTCTCTGTCACAGGTGGGACAGACAGTGGTTGAGGGAAAGGGTGGGTGGGGAGTCTGGTTTGCCGCATGATCTTTTCACTGTCTGCGCTTGTTCTTTCCATGCTCTCGACGAGGAGACTCGAGGTGCTCAGCGCCCTCCATTTTGGGCGATCTTGGACCAGGGATTCCCAGGTTCCAGTGGGGATGGTGCACCTTATCAAGGAGGCTTTGAGGATGTCCTTGAAACCTGGGGCTCGCTTGCTGTGTAGGAGATCCGAGTAGAACGTTTGCTTAGGGAGTCTCGTGTCGGGCATGCAGACGATGTGGCCCGCCCAACGGAGCGGGTCGAGCATGGTCAGTGCTTCGATCTGGGGATGTTGGCCTGAGCAAGAACACTGACATCGGTGCGTCTATCCTCCCAGTGTAAAATAAAACTGCATTGCATTGCTATTCACCCAGTCACACCTACCAGGTGCTCTAGTTTAATCCACAAAATGAAATTCAAATACACGAGCACAGGTTATTGAGGCTACACCTGAATGGTAACCCTTGAATTTCAAACAAAAAAGAGTGCTCACTGTTTATGGTTCGGTTCACCTTTATAAACACCATGTTCCCACCTTCCCCCCACCCCTAAAGTTGTAGAGCCAAGCCAGCAGCTGAGGTCTTCCACATTGTGTGTTGTACTGAAATCGCAGCTACACAAATCAAAGCCCCAATTTCCCATGATCTAATTGGAAGCATATGATGGCAACCATTTCACCTTAAAATGATGTACCTTTGTGTTATACCACCAGTTTGATGCTCAGTTTACACCAATTCCAGCACAAACACAGCACCAAATGGGTAGTGTAACTAAAGCATGAAGATTGCTCAATGCTACTCATCCCTGAGATGAAGGGGTTGTCATATGAAGAAAGGTTGAGCAGGTTGAGCCTACACTCATTCGAGTTTAGAAGACTTAGAGGTGATCTTATCGAAACATATAAGATTCTGCGGGGGCTTGACAGGATAGATACAAAGAGATTGTTTCCCCTCGTGGGGGAATCTAGAACTAGGGGGCATAGTTTCAGAATAAGGGGTCGTCCATTTAAAATGGAAACAAGGAGGAATTTTTTCTCTCAGAGGGTCGTGAAGCTTTGGAATTCTCTACCTCAGAGAGCTGTGGAGGCTGGGTCATTGAATATATTTAAGGTGGAGATAGACTGATTTTTGAATGATAAGAGAGTCAAGGGTTATGGGGAGTGGGCGGGAAAGTGGAGTTGAGGCTAGGATCAGATCAGCCATGATCTTATTGAATGGCGGAGCAGACTCGAGGGGCCAAATGGCCTACTCCTACTCCTATTTCTAATGTTCTCATGTTCTTATATTTATCAGTTGAATGTGAATTGCTGGCATTTATGTTTAGTTGCAGATAACTTTGTGTATGACGTGGTTTGTGAAATATACCCTAAACACAATCAAATTCAGTGTCAGTAATCTTGCACATATGCCTCAGTATATGTATATTTAACAGAGTAGCTTCATTACCTGACTGAACCCTGAGGCAAAGAGACAACATATAAAACAAGTAGGCTTATAGGATACGTATCTTTTTACTAGGTTACAATATCAGTTCCATCGTTAGTATTTGTTACAACATATGTCTTGTTTAAGCCATTTCTGCTGTTAGTCTGGCTTGTGACGAGTGATTGAGGCGGAGAAGCGGCGAAAGATCGAGGCAAGAATGCAGCGGATGATTGGGGCGGAGGAGCAGTGAGGAATCGTAGCTGAGATTCAGTGAGTGATCGTGGCGGAAGTGCGGCAAATGTTTGATGTGGAGGTGCGGTGAGAGATCGTGGCGGAGGTGTGGCAAATGTTTTTGTGGCAGAGGAGCAGCGAGAGATCGTGGCGGAGGAGCGGTGAGTGATTGTGACAGAGGTGCGGCAAATGTTTGTGGCGGAGGAATGGTGAGAGACCGTGGCAGAGGTGCGGTAAATGGGGTACGGAGCCCAGAAGAGCCGTTGGCCCAGGGGCAGCATGGGCCAGCCCACACTGCGATATGTGTGCGCACTAGGTCCATGCAGCAGAGCAGATCTCCAGTCGTCCTGGTTAACCCTTGCCAATGGATAAAGGCCTAGCTCTGTTAAGTCCATGTGGTGGCTGATGTGCAACGGTCATCACACGTTAAAAAAATTCATGCCCAGGCATCTTCCACCCTTCATTGAAACATCTGTGAACTCATTCCTTTTGGTGTGGAATCAAGTCATCCTCGTTCGAGGGACCGCCTATGATGATGATGAGAGTACAGCATTTATACAGCTGAGTAGAATATCTTAAACAACTAAAAGTATAATTATAGAAGAATTATAGAAGGCTGCTACAAGTTTCCTCAGTCCAGACATATAAAATACCTAATACAGCAAGATAAACTTTAGATAAACTTTTGGTACTTTCCCCTTGAACAAGGATTACAGGGATTATTTTTCTTTCCTCCATTTTTTACTCTTTATTTCCGATAGAAATAGTTTGCAACAATGAGGCCTCCTTCAGGCTGGCAGGCCAGGAGAGTTTATTTGATAACTGAGCCATAGCCAATTTATGATTGGGGGCGAGGGGATGGGGGAGCTTGTAGGAGTGCCAGAGGAGATACTTACCATTCCACTGTAATGCATAACTCATCGATCCACAAGCACAGCTGAGAAATAAAGAAACTATTAAAAAAATCAAAGGGCAGCGAGTCCAAGGACTCAAACTTCAATAATCTGGCTGGAAGATAAGCGTTCTACTTCTGGTGCTGCCCAGATTTTCAGCAAGGACTATTATGAATAATTTGAAATTACCATGTGCAGATGATACAGGAAAAGTTGAAGACAGGTGTATATACAATTCTTAGTCAGATATCCAGCATTTGCTGTTTTTTTCTTTTGATACAGCCAAATGGGTGAAATAATATAAGGCTCCATCAGAGGGCACTGCAGTGTTGCATGATAAAGAATGTCCAATGTGCTGAGTGCAAGGGTGTTATTCAGCGTGAATCAGACAGTTGTACTGCCAGAACATAAAAACAAAATACTGTGGATGCTGGAATCTGAAATAAAAACAGAAACTGCTGGAAATCTCAGCGGGTCAGGCAGCATCTGTGGAGAGAGAAATAGAGTTAACGTTTCAGGTCGATGACCTTTCGTCAGAACTGGCAAAAGTTTGAAATGTAACAGATTCATAAGGAAGTGCAAGGAGCAGTGAAAAGGGGAGAGGTGGAATGAACAAAAGGGAAGGTCTGTGAAAGGGTGGAAGGCAGGAGAGATTTGAGAGACAAAAGAGATGATGGGCCAAATTGAAATGGTAATATCGCAAGTTAGGAAACAAAAAATGAATCTAGTTACATTGTGAATGGCAGACTAATTACCAGCTGCCATGGGAAACAGAGAAAAAATAAAATTAAAAGGAAGGGGGTTGTAAAAAAAAAAAGGTAGAAAAGGGAACAAAATATGGGTAGAAGTTATGGTCTAAAATTGTTGAATTCGATGTTGAACAACTGTAGAAGACTGTAAGGTGACCAAATGAAATTGAGGTCCTGTTACTCGAGCTTTCGTTGAGCTTCATTGGAAAAGTGTAGGAGGCCGAGGACAGAGATATCAGAGTGGGAGTGGAGTGGAGAATTAAAGTGACAAGCGACCGGAAGCTCAGGGTGACAATTACAGACTGAATGGAGGTGTTGTGCAAAGCAATAACCCAATCTGTGCTTGGTCTCCCCAATGTAGAGGAGACCACATCGTGAGCAGCGAATACAGTGTACTAAATCGAAAGAAGTACATGTAAATCGCTGTTTCACCTGGAAGGAATGTTTGGGGCCCAGCAGAGTGAGAAAAGAGGAGGTAAAATGGCAGGTGTTGCATCTCCTGCGCTTGCACGGAAAGGTGCCATGGGAAGGGGAAGTGGTGCTGGGGGTGACTGCGGAATGGACCAGGGTTTCACAGAGGGAGCGGCCCCTTCGGAATGCTGTGAGGGGAAAATGTAATTGGTGGTGGGATCACGCTGGAGGTGGAGGACATAGCGGATGATGATCCGTTGAACGTGGAGGCTGGTGGAGTGAAAGGTGAGGACAAGGGGAATCCTGTCGTGGTTCTGAGAGGGAGGGGAAGGGGTGAGAGCAGAGGTGTGCGAAATAGAACGGACACAGCCAAGGGCCATGTTAACCACGGCAGAGGTGAATTCTTGGTTGAGGAAAAAGGAAGACATGTCAGAAACACGAGTGTGGAAGGTGGCATCGTCAGAACAGATGCAACGGAGCAGGAGTTCCACGCCCAGATAAAGGGTCCCGAGAGTCGGGAGGAGCCAGCTGGTGCAGGGACAAAAAGTTTTTAAAAATTGAAATCGAAATGTGATGTCACAGCCAAGCGGGTAAGTGATTGGCTGGTGGATTGGTGAGTATTTTTCTTTTTCTTTTCAGTAGGAAACTTTTGGCATTGTTGTAAGTAGGAACTGCAAGTAAATATATGTGATCTTTATTATCTAAGGAGAGTTAGATAATTAAATTGGCTGTTTGCTGAGTAGTGGCTGGGTGTGTTGTGCTAAGGTTTAGAGCTTAGTTCTATTCAATAGTTGCGAGTGTAACTAGAGGGATCGCAGGGTAGCTCAGTCCCATGGATTGCATATCCTGTGGCATGTGGGAAGTCCCGGGTGCTTCGCGCAACTGGGGCGACCACGTGTGCAGGAGGTGTCTCCAGCTGCACCAACTCGAGCTCCATGTTTTGGAGCTTGAGTGACAGCTGGGGTCACTGCGATGCATCGGTGAGACTGAGAACAACGTGGCTAGCACGTTTCTAGAGGCGGTCACCCCGCAGCTTAAGAGTGTGCAGGCAGAGAGGGAGTGGGTGACCACCAGACAGAAGAGGAGAACTAGGCAGGTAGTGCAGCAGTCTCCTGAGTCCATCTCGCTCTCCAATCAGTATTCTGTTCTGACTACTGGTAGGGGAGACGGTGGTTCTGGGGAGTGCAGCCAGAGCCAAGTCCATGACACCACGGGTAGCTCAGCTGCACAGGGGGGGAGGAAGAAGAATGGAAGAGCTATAGTGGTAGGGGATTCAATAGTCGGGGAGCAGACAGGCGTTTCTGCAGCCACAGACGTGACTCCAGGATGGTATCTTGCCTCCCTGGTGCCAGGGTCAAGGATGTCACTGAGCGGCTGCAGGGCATTCTGGGGGAGAGGGTGAACAGCCAGAGGTCGTGGTCCACATCGGTACCAATGGCATAGGTAGGAAGAGGGATGAGGTCCTGCAGGCAGAGTTTAGGGAGCCAGGAGAGAGATTAAAAAGCAGGACCTCAAAGGTAGTAATCTCCGGATTACTCCCAGTGCTACGAGCTAGTGAGTACAGAAATAGAAGGATAGAGCAAATGAATACGTGGCTGGAGAGATGGTGCAGGCGGGAGGGCTTTAGTTTCCTGAGACATTGAGATCGCTTCTGGGGGAGGTAGGACCTGTACAAGCCGGACGGGTTGCACCTCAACAGAGCCAGGACCAATATCCTCATGGGGGGCGGGGGGTTTGTTAATGCTGTTGGGGAGGGTTTAAAGTAGCTTGGCAGGGGGATGGGAACCTGAAAATAGATTCAATAGGGAAAGGAGTAAAGCTGGAATTAGAAAGCAAAAATAAAGAAAGTGATTTTGAAGGAGAGAGGAAACAAGCAGGAAAAAAGGATAAAAAAACAAACTTAAAGGCACTTTGTCTAAATGCACATAGCATTTGTAATAAAATAGATGAGTTGACGGCACAAATTGAGACAAACGGGTATAATCTGATAGCCATTACAGAGACGTGGTTGCAAGGTGAACAGGACTGGGAATTAAATATTCAGGGGTACTTAACAATCCGGAAGGACAGTCAGAAAGGTAAAGGAGGCAGGGTAGCTCTATTGATAAAGGATGGAATGACTGCAATAGTAAGAAACAATATTGGCTCAAATGTTGAAACAGTTTGGGTGGAGATAAGGAACAATAAGGGGAAAAAGTCACGAGTGGGCGTAGTCTATAGGCCCCCCAACAGTAGCAACTCTGTTGGTCGGAGCATAAACCAGGAATTAGTGGGGGGTTTTAAAAAGGGAACAGCAATAATCATGGGTGATTTTAACCTCCATATTGATTGGACAAATCAAATTGGTCAGGGTAGCCTTGAGGAGAAGTTCATAGAGTGCATAAGGGACGGGTTCCTTGAGCAGTATGTAACGGAACCAACCAGGGGGCAGGCTATCTTAGATCTGGTCCTTGTAACGAGACAGGATTAATAAACACTCTCCTAGTAAAGGATCCCCTCGGAATGAGTGATCATAGCATGATTTGAATTTCAAATTCAGATGGAGGGTGAGAAAGTTGGATCTCTAACCAGCGTACTAAACTTAAATAAAGAAGACTATGAAGATATAAGGGCAGAGTTGGGCAAAGTGGACTGGGAAAATAGATTAAAGTGTAGGACGGTTGATGAACAGTGGTGTACATTTAAAGAGATATTTCACAACTCTCAAGAAAAATATATTCCAGTGAGGAGGAAAGGGTGTCGAAGAAAAGATAGCCATCCGTGGCTAACTAAAGAAATAAAGGACGGTATCCAATTAAAAACAAGGGCATACAAAGTGGCCAAAACTAGTGGGAGGACAGAAGACTGGGAAGCTTTTAAAAGCCAGCAAAGAATGACTAAAAAAATGATTAAGAAAGGGAAGGTAGACTATGAAAGTAAACTAGCACAAAATATAAAAACAGATAGCAAGAGTTTCTATAGGTATATAAAAAGGAAACAAGTGGCTGAAGTAAATGTTGGTCCCTTAGAGGACGAGACCGGGGAATTAGTAATGGTGAACATGGAGATGGCAGAAACTCTGAACAAATATTTTGTATCAGTCTTTACGGTAGAGGACAATAACAATATTCCAACGGTGCATAGTCAAGGGGCTATAGGGGTGGAGGAACTTAACACAATCACAATCACTAAGGAGGTGGTACTCAGTAAGATAATGGGGCTAAAGGCTGATAAATCCCCTGGACCTGATGGCTTGCATTCTAGGGTCTTAAGAGAAGTAGCGGCAGGGATTGTGGATGCATTGGTTGTAATTTACCAAAATTCCCTGGATACTGGGGAGGTCCCAGCAGATTGGAAAACTGCAAATGTAATGCCCCCATTTAAAAAAGGAGGCAGAAAAACAGCAGGAAACTATAGACCAGTTAACCTAACATCTGTGGTTGGGAAAATGTTGGCATCCATTATTAAAGAAGCAGTAGCAGGACATTTGGAAAAGCAAAATTCGGTCAGGCAGAATCAGCATGGATTTATGAAGGGGATGTCATGTTTGACAAATTTGCTGGAATTCTTTGAGGATGTAATGAACAGGGTGGATAAAGGGGAACCAGTGGATGTGTTGTATTTGGACTTCCAGAAGGCATTTGACAAGGTGCCATATAAAAGGTGACTGCACCAGATAAAAGTTCACGGGTTGGGGGTAACATATTAGCATGGATAGAGAATTGGCTAACTAACAGAGAGTAGAGTCAGGAAAAATGGTTCATTCTCTGGTTGGCAACCAATAACTAGTGGGGTGCTGCAGGGATCAGTGCTGGGACCCCAACTATTTACAATCTATATTAACGACTTGGAAGAAGGGACTGAGTGTAACATAGCCAAGTTTGCTGGTGCTACAAAGATGGGAAGAAAAGCCATGTGTGAGGAGGACACAAAATATCTGCAAAAGGACATGACAGGCTAAGTGAGTGGGCAAATATTTGGCAGATGGAGTATAATGTCAGAAAGTGTGACGTCATGCACTTGGGCAGAAAAAAATCAAAGAGCAAGTTATTATTTAAATGGAGAAAGATTGCAAAGTGCCGCAGTACAGCAGGACCTGGGGGTACTTGTGCATGAAACACAAAAGGATAGTATGCAGGTACAGCAAGTGATCAGGAAAGCCAATAGTATCTTGGTCTTGGTCAATAAGTCTTGCTACAGTTGTACAGGGTATGGTGAGGCCACACCTGGAATACTGCATGCAGTTTTGGTTTCCATATTTACCAAAGGATATACTTGCTTTGGAGCAGTTTAGAGAAGGTTCACTAGGTTGATTCTGGAGATGAGGGGGTTAAGTTATGAGGAAAGGTTGAGTAGGTTGGGCCTCTACTCATTGGAGTTCAGGAGAATGAGAGGTGATCTTATCGAAACGTATAAGATTATGAGGGGGCTTGACAAGGTGGATGCAGAGATGATGTTTCCACTGTTAGGGAGACTAGAACTAGAGGGCATGATCTTAGAATAAGGAGCTGTCCATTTAAAACAGAGATGAGGAGAAATTTCTTCTCTCAGAGGGTTGTAAGTCTGTGGAATTTGCTGCCTCAGAGAGCTGTGGAAGCTGCGACATTGAATAAATTTAAGACAAAAATAGACAGTTTCTTAAATGATAAGGGATTAAGGGGTTATAGGGAGCAGGCAGGGAAGTGGAGCTGAGTCCACGATTAGATCAGCCATGATCTTATTGAATGGCGGAGCAGGCTCGAGGGGCCGTATGGCCTACTCCTGTTTTATGTTCTTAAAGAAACTGGGAGAATGGAGTGGAGTCCTTACAGGATGCAGGGTGGAAGGAAGTGTAGTCCAGCTAGCTGTGGGAGTCAGTGGGCTTAAAGTGAATGTTTGTCAATAGTCTATCCCCAGAAATGAAGAAAGAGAAGTTGGGGAAGGGAAGGGAAGGGAATAGTCGGAGCTGAGGGAAGGGTGGAAATTGGATGCAAAGTGAATGAAATTTTTCAGTTCAGGACGAGAGCAGGAAACGGCACCAATACAGTCATCAATGTACCGGAAAAAGATGTAAGGGAGAGGACCAGAATTGGATTAGAATAAGGAATGTTCTCGATATCCCACGATAAGGCAGGCATAACTAGGACCCATGCGGGTTCCCATAGCAACACCTTTAATTTGGAGGAAGTAAGTGGAGTCAAAGGAGAAGTTGTTCAATGTGAGAACAAATTCAGACAGGCGGAGGGGGATGGTGGTAGCTGGGGACTGGTTGGGCCTCTGCTCGAGGAAGAAGCGGTGCGCCCTCAGGCCATCCTGGTGGGGGATGGAAGTATCGAGGGATTGGAAGTCCATGGTGAACAGGAGACGGTTGGGGCCAGGAAACTGGAAACTGTTAAAGTGGCAGAGGGCATCGGAAGAGTCGTGGATGTAGGTGGGAAGAGACTGGACAAGAGGAGAAAAAATAGAGTTGAGATAGGAAGAAATAAGTTCCATGGGGCAAGAACTGGCTGAAATGATGGGTCTACTGGGACAGTCCTGTTTGTGGATCTTGGGAAAGAGGTAAAAGCAGGCTATGCGGGGTTGGAGAACTATGAAGTGGGTGGTTATGGAGTGAAGGGGGCCCCTTCCCTTAAGGCCTGTTACCGCCAGAAATTGGCAGCCACACACCCGGGCTCAGGTGTTTCCGGATTCGTGACGTCAGAAAGACGTTCCAAAGTCCGGAAAAACACGAAAACCGGCTCGGCCTCAGTCCCGAGGTTGCCGGATTCGGGAGCTCGAACCTGTATAAAAAAAAATTCCAAACTCAAAGATAAATGTGATGGTGACTATTCAGTTCAATGATGATGTTTAATCTTTGCTCACAAAATGAAAACAAAACTGACTGCAAATTCCCATTGAAAGGTGCAGACACTCATAACATTGTAGAAAGTAAGGAGGCCAATTATGATAGAACAAGATTAAAAATCGATTGTTCTAATGAATACTACGACCATCAGTTGTTACCTAATTTCATCCATTAGCGTGAAAGATGAAAGTTAGTACACAATGGAATGACTTTACAAGACCCCAGTCATCTGACCCAAATAATAATAATAAAAAATAATAATAAATGTTATTTATATAGCGCCTTTAATGCAGTAAAACATCTCAAGGCGCTTCACAGCCGTGTTACAAGACAAAACAGATAAATTTGACATCGAGTCACAAAAGAAGAAATTAAGGCTGATGACCAAAAGCTTGGTCAAAGAGGTAGGTTTTAAGGAGCATCTTAAAGGAGGAAAGAAAGATAGAGAGGCGGCGAGGTTTAGGGAGGGAGTTCCAGAGCTTAGGGCCCAAACAGCTGAAGGCACAGCCACCAATGTTTGAGCAGTTAGAATGAGGGATGTTCAAAAGGGCAGAATTTGAGGAGTGCAGACATCTTATGGAGTAACTAACTGCAAAGACAAGATACCATTCACTGTAAAAGCAAGCTTCTGAACTGTGCCTTGTGTTGTGAAGTCTATTAGAGTGTGAGGGGGAACTTTCATGGAAAGTGCTGGTGGAAGATGAAATACATTGCAATAAATTAAGTATTGTTAAGTTTATTTAATTGTTTTAAATGCTTCCTAAAACCTGTCTTGAAACTAAAAATGCTTCTGATTCAATAAACAAACAGATTCATGTGGCTGCTGAAGCCAGAGGCATCCAATATTGTCATAAACGCACCCCTCATACTGATAACAGTGTCAGGGTTGGGGTGCAGGATTAATTTTATTATAATTTATCAATATAGTTTTACATCACTATAAAACAAAGTGTATTATATCCTCTCATGCAGATATCAGATCCCACGCTAACCTTCATCTTGTATCATATTGTTACATGTTTTTAAAAAGGTACGCTCTTCCTGTTAGCACAAAACCACACAGAAAAGCTTGTCTTGATGGTGGCAATTAACATTGGTAGTGGTAGATACAAATACCAGTCAATCTCAAACAAGAAAGTTTCAGAAAATTAAACATCCAAAATTGTACGCACTAAAAACAAGCTATAGCTGGTGAGTAAAGAAAGAAAGGATTGCATTAATTTAGCACTTTTCACAACCTTTTGTCAATTAAGTAACTTGATGTGTAGTCACTGTTGTAATGCAGGAACCGCGGTAACCTATTTGCGCACAGCAAGGTCCCAAAAAAGACAATGTGATAACGACCAGATAATCTGTTTGTGATGTTGGCTGAGGCTTAAATATTGGCCAGGTCATTGGGGGGAATTCCCCTGCTCTTCTTCGAATACTATCATGGGATCTTTTACATTCACCTGAGAGCAGACGGCACCTCGGTTTAACATCTCATCCAAAAGACAGCACCTATAATAATGCAGCACTCCCTCAGTACTCAGCCTTTCATTTTCGAGATGTCGGTATCACTGGCACAACAGCATTTATTGCCCATCCCTAGATACAACTGAATGGCTTGCTAGACCACTTCAGAGAGCATTTAAAAAGCAACCATGTTGGTGTGAGTCTGGAATCACATATAGGCCAGACAGGGTAAGGACAGCAGATTTATTTCCCTAAAGAACCAGTGGGTTTTTACAACAATCTGATAGGTTTATGGTCACTGTTTTACTGACCTCACTGCTTCTCCACCTCATAGATCAGGTCCAGATGATATTCATCAACTGTTTGTGATAATATCTCGATTCGTTGAATTTTCATGCAGCAATCAGTGATTACAATACTTTCAGGCAGGGAAGTGGGAGACATGTTGGATACTGGGGAACAAGCTGCGAGAAAGCCAGAAGAAATTATCATTTTCATTTTCTTCTGAATCTATTCTTAATATTTTTATAGCTCATAAATGTAATCTTTCATGCCAGGGAAAGTAAAAATAATCTATGTGTTTTCTAGGGTACAGCAGTCCACAGCATATGCTGCCAACCTTATGTCTGTCACTTTCTGTATATTTTATCTGTTGGAGTCTGGTATTTGCTTGTTTATGGCCTGTCCTGTGCACTTCCCTTTCATTTCTTCTTCATCTATCTTTTTATAATATATTATATTAGTGGTGGGATATTGCTCATGATAAATCAAAGGATTTGCTGTTTTATAATGATAGGAATATTATACCATGAAATGCAGCACATATCATTACAGTTTGGGCGCCTGATTTGTCATAGTGCAATATCCTGAAATAAATTCTAGACTTTTGATGCGAAACCATAACTTTTCCTATTAGATTCTCCATTCAAGGGCACTTTCATTTCAATCAGCAGCATGCTTTAAAGTATTCTGCTTCTCTCAACCTACTTAAGTGTGAAGGAGGTTTCCAGCTGTTTACTGTAACAGCCATTCATATAATAAAAACAGATTATCTGCTCATTTTCACATTGCTGTTTGTGGGAGTTTGCTTCTGTGCAAATTGGCTGCCGTGTTTCCCACATTACAACAGTGACTACACTCCAAAAGTACTTAATTGGCTGTAAAGCGCTTTGAGACATCCGGTGGTCGTGAAAGACGCTATATAAATGCAAGTCTTTTTTTTCTTCTTTATAATTGTTACTTTCTTCGCTTATCAACAATTGAATCCAAACTCTCATTTTAAACAACTTGTGCTTATATAGCGCCTTTAATGTAGTAAAACATTGAGTCTGCCTCCACCACCCTTTCAGGCAGTGCATTCCAGATTCTAACCACTCACTGCATAAAACATTTTTCCTAATGTCGCCTTTGGTTCTTTTGCCAATCACCTTAAATCTGTATCCTCTGGTTCTCGACCCTTCAGCCAATGGGAACGGGGTCTCTCTATCTACTCTGTCTAGGCCCCTCATGATTTTGAACACCTCTATCAAATCACCTCTCAAACTTCTATGCTCTAAGGAGAACAACCCCAGCTTCTCCAGCCTATCCACGTAACTGAAGTCCCTCATCCCTGGAACCATTCATGTAAATCTTTTCTACACACTCTCTAAGACCTTCACATTCTTCATCAAGTGCGCGCTAGGAATTGAATACAATACTCTAGTTGAGGCCGAATTAGTATTTTAAAAGGTTCATCATAACTTCCTTGCTCTTATACTATATGCCTCTATTTATGAAGCCCAGTATCCCGTATGCTTTTTTAACCACTTTCTCAACCTGCCCTGCCACCTTCAATGCTTTGTGCACATATACCCCTAAGTCTCTCTGTTCATACACCCTCTTTAGAATTTTACCCTCTATTTTATATTGCCTCTCCTTATTCTTGTGACCAAAATATATAATTTCACACTTTTCTGCATTAAATTTTATTTGCCACATGTCCACCCATTTCACCGGCCTGTCTATGTCTTCTTGAAGTCTATCACTATCCTCCTCACTGTTCACTATACCTCCAAGATTTGTGTCAACTGCAAATTTTAAAATTGTGCCCTGTACTCCCAAATTCAAATCATTAATATATATCAAGAAAATAAGTGGTCCTAGTACTGACCCCTGGGGCACACCACTGCATACCTTCCTCCGGTCTGTAAAACAACCATTCATAGGATTACACAGAATATATGGCAAAGAAACAATCCATTCGGTCCAACCAGTCCATGCTGCCATTTATGCTCCACTTCAGCCTCCTCCCGTCTTTCCTCATCTCAACCTATCCTCATAACTCTCTATTCCCTTCTCAATCATATGCTTGTCTAGCCTCCAATTAAATACATATATATTTTTCGATTCAACCACTCCCTATGGTAGCAGTTCCAAATACTCACCATGCTTTGGGTAAATAAGTTTTTTTCTGAAATCCCTATTGGATTTCTTGGTGACTATCTTATATTGATGGCCTCTAGTTATGCTCTTCCCCACATGTGGAAACATTCTCTCTGAAACCACTCTATCAAATCTTTCATAATTTCAAAGACTTCTATTAGGTGACCCCCCTGCCTTCTTTTTTCAAGAGGAAAGAGACCCAGCCTCTTCATCCTTTCCTGATATTTTTTGAGGATGTTTCCAGCAGAGTGGACAAGGGAGAACCAGTTGATGTGGTGCATTTGGAAGGCTTTCGACAAGGTCCCACACAAGAGATTAGTGTGCAAAGTTAAAGCACATGGGATTAGGGGTAGTGTGCTGACGTGGATTGAGTACTGTTGGGGGGGATGACTCATCAGGGGAGGGCAGCAGCAGCCAAGTTCATGGCACCGTGGATGGCTCTGCTGCACAGGAGGGCAGGAAAAAGAGTGGGAGAGCGATAGTGATAGGGGATTCAATGGTGAGGGGAATAGATAGGCGTTTCTGCGGCCGCAACCGAGACTCCAGGATGGTATGATGCCTCCCTGGTGCAATGGTCAAGGATGTCTCGGAACGGGTGCAGGACATTCTGAAAAGGGAGGGAGAACAGCCAGTTGTCGTGGTGCACATTGGTACCAACGACATGGGTAAAAAAAGGGATGAGGTCCTACAAAACGAATTTAAGGAGCTAGGAGCTAAATTAAAAAGTAGGACCTCAAAAGTAGTAATCTCGGGATTGCTACCAGTGCCACATACTAGTCAGAGTAGGAATCGCAGGATAGCGCAGATCAATACGTGGCTTGAGCAGTGGTGCAGCAGGGAGGGATTCAAATTCCTGGGGCATTGGAACCGGTTCTGGGGGAGGTGGGACCAGTACAAACCGGACGGTCTGCACCTGGGCAGGACCGAAACCAATGTCCTAGGGGAAGTGTTTGCTAGTGCTGTTGGGGAGGAGTTAAACTTATATGGCAGGGGGATGGGAACCAATGCAGGGAGACAGAGGGAGACAAAAAGGAGGCAAAAGCAAAAGACAGAAAGGAGATGAGGAAAAGTGGAGGGCAGAGAAACCCAAAGCAAAGAACAAAAAGGGACACTGTACAGCAAAATTCTAAAAGGACAAAGGGTGTTAAAAAAACAAGCCTGAAGGCTTTGTGTCTTAATGCAAGGAGCATCCGCAATAAGGTGGATGAATTAACTGTGCAAATAGATGTTAACAAATATGATGTGATTGGGATTACGGAGACGTGGCTCCAGGATGATCAGGGCTGGGAACTCAACATCCAGGGGTATTCAACATTCAGGAAGGATAGAATAAAAGGAAAAGGAGGTGGGGTAGCATTGCTGGTTAAAGAGGAGATTAATGCAATAGTTAGGAAAGACATTAGCTTGGATGATGTGGAATCTATATGGGTAGAGCTGCAGAACACCAAAGGGCAAAAAACGTTAGTGGGAGTTGTGTACAGACCTCCAAACAGTAGTAGTGATGTTGGGGAGGGCATCAAACAGGAAATTAGGGGTGCATGCAATAAAGGTGCAGCAGTTATAATGGGTGACTTTAATATGCACATAGATTGGGCTAGCCAAACTGGAAGCAATACGGTGGAGGAGGATTTCCTGGAGTGCATAAGGGATGGTTTTCTAGACCAATATGTCGAGGAACCAACTGGGGGGAGGCCATCTTAGACTGGGTGTTGTGTAATGAGAGAGGATTAATTAGCAATCTCATTGTGCGAGGCCCCTTGGGGAAGAGTGACCATAATATGGTGGAATTCTGCATTAGGATGGAGAATGAAACAGTTAATTCAGAGACCATGGACCAGAACTTAAAGAAGGGTAACTTTGAAGGTATGAGGCGTGAATTGGCTAGGATAGATTGGCGAATGATACTTAAGGGGTTGACTGTGGATGGGCAATGGCAGACATTTAGAGACCGCATGGATAAACTACAACAATTGTACATTCCTATCTGGCGTAAAAATAAAAAAGGGAAGGTGGCTCAACCGTGGCTATCAAGGGAAATCAGGGATAGTATTAAAGCCAAGGAAGTGGCATACAAATTGGCCAGAAATAGCAGCGAACCCGGGGACTGGGAGAAATTTAGAACTCAGCAGAGGAGGACAAAGGGTTTGATTAGGGCAGGGAAAATGGAGTACGAGAAGAAGCTTGCAGGGAACATTAAGGCGGATTGCAAAAGTTTCTATAGGTATGTAAAGAGAAAAAGGTTAGTAAAGACAAACGTAGGTCCCCTGCAGTCAGAATCAGGGGAAATCATAACAGGGAACAAAGAAATGGCAGACCAATTGAACAAGTACTTTGGTTCGGTATTCACTAAGGAGGACACAAACAACCTTCCGGATATAAAAGGGATCAGAGGGTCTAGTAAGGAGGAGGAACTGAGGGAAATCTTTATTAGTCGGGAAATTGTGTTGGAGAAATTGATGGGATTGAAGGCCGATAAATCCCCAGGGCCTGATGGACTGCATCCCAGAGTACTTAAGGAGGTGGCCTTGGAAATAGCGAATGCATTGACAGTCATTTTCAAACATTCCATTGACTCTGGATCAGTTCCTATCGAGTGAAGGGTAGCCAATGTAACCCCAAAGGAGGGAGAGAGAAAACAGGGAATTATAGACCGGTCAGCCTGACCTCAGTAGTGGGTAAAATGATGGAATCAATTATTAAGGATGTCATAGCAGCGCATTTGGAAAATGGTGATATGATAGGTCCAAGTCAGCATGGATTTGTGAAAGGGAAATCATGCTTGACATATCTTCTGGAATTTTTTGAGGATGTTTCCAGTAAAGTGGACAAAGGAGAACCAGTTGATGTGGTATATTTGGACTTTCAGAAGGCTTTCGACAAAGTCCCACACAAGAGATTAATGTGCAAAGTTAAAGCACATGGGATTGGGGGTAGTGTGCTGACGTGGATTGAGAACTGGTTGTCAGACAGGAAGCAAAGAGTAGGAGTAAATGGGTACTTTTCAGAATGGCAGGCAGTGACTAGTGGGGTACCGCAAGGTTCTGTGCTGGGGCCCCAGCTGTTTACATTGTACATTAATGATTTAGACGAGGGGATTAAATGTAGTATCTCCAAATTTGCGGATGACACTAAGTTGGGTGGCAGTGTGAGCTGCGAGGAGGATTCTATGAGGCTGCAGAGCGACTTGGATAGGTTAGGTGAGTGGGCAAATGCATGGCAGATGAAGTATAATGTGGATAAATGTAAGGTTATCCACTTTGGTGGTAAAAACAGAGAGACAGACTATTATTTGAATGGTGACAGATTAGGAAAAGGGGAGGTGCAACGAGACCTGGATGTCATGGTGCATCAGTCATTGAAGGTTGGCATGTAGGTACAGCAGGCGGTTAAGAAAGCAAATGGCATGTTGGCCTTCATAGCGAGGGGATTTGAGTACACCGGCAGGGAGGTGTTACTACAGTTGTACAGGGCCTTGGTGAGGCCACACCTGGAGTATTGTGTACAGTTTTGGTCTCCTAACTTGAGGAAGGACATTCTTGAGATTGAGGGAGTGCAGCGAAGATTCACCAGACTGATTCCCGGGATGGTGGGACTGACATATCAAGAAAGACTGGATCAACTGGGCTTGTATTCACTGGAGTTCAGAAGAATGAGAGGGGACCTCATAGAAACGTTTAAAATTCTGACGGGTTTAGACAGGTTAGATGCAGGAAGAATGTTCCCAATGTTGGGGAAGTCCAGAACCAGGGGTCACAGTCTAAGGATAAGGAGTAAGCCATTTAGGACCGAGATGAGGAGAAACTTCTTCACCCAGAGAGTGGTGAACCTGTGGAATTCTCTACCACAGAAAGTAGTTGAGGCCAATTCACTAAATATATTCAAAAGGGAGTTAGATGAAGTCCTTACTACTCGGGGGATCAAGAGGTATGGCGAGAAAGCAGGAAGGGGGTACTGAAGTTGCATGTTCAGCCATGAACTCATTGAATGGCGGTGCAGGCTAGAAGGGCTGAATGGCCTACTCCTGCACCTATTTTCTATGTTTCTATGAGAACTGGTTGGCAGAGAGGAAGCAAAGAGTAGGAGTAAATGGGTACTTTTCAGAATGGCAGGCAGTGACTAGTGGGGTACCGAAAGGTTCTGTGCTGGGGCCCCAGCTGTTTACATTGTACATTAATGATTTAGACAAGGGGATTAAATGTAGTATCTCCAAATTTGCGGATGACACTAAGTTGAGTGGCAGTGTGAGCTGCGAGCAGGATGCTATGAGGCTGCAGAGTGACTTGGATAGGTTAGGTGAGTGGGCAAATGCATGGCAGATGAAGTATAATGTGGATAAATGTGAGGTTATCCACTTTGGTGGTAAAAACAGAGAGACAGACTATTATCTGAATGGTGACAGATCAGGAAAAGGGGAGGTGCAACGAGACCTGGGTGTCATGGTACATCAGTCATTGAAGGTTGGCATGCAGGTACAGCAGGCAGTTAAGAAAGCAAATGGCATGTTGGTCTTCATAGCGGGGGTATTTGAATATAGGAGCAGGGAGGTGTTGCTACAGTTGTACAGGGCCTTGGTGAGGCCACACCTGGAGTATTGTGTACAGTTTTGGTCTCCTAACTTGAGGAAGGACATTCTTGCTATTGAGGGAGTGCAGCGAAGATTCACCAGACTGATTCCCGGGATGGTGGGACTGACATATCAAGAAAGACTGGATCAACTGGGCTTGTATTCACTGGAGTTCAGAAGAATGAGAGGGGATCTCATAGAAACGTTTAAAATTCTGACGGGGTCAGACAGGTTAGATGCAGGAAGAAGGTTCCCAATGTTGGGGAAGTCCAGAACCAGGGGTCACAGTCTAAGGATAAGGGGTAAGCCATTTAGGACCAAGATGAGAAGAAACTTCTTCACCCAGAGAGTGGTGAACCTGTGGAATTCTCTACCACAGAAAGTTGTTGAGGCCAATTCACTAAATATATTCAAAAAGGAATTAGATGTCGTCCTTACTACTAGGGGGATCAAGGGGTATGGTGAGAAAGCAGGAATGGGATACTGAAGTTGCATGTTCAGCCATGATCTCATTGAATGCCGGTGCAGGCTCGAAGGGCCGAATGGCCTACTCCTGCACCTATTTTCTCTGTTTCCACATTTCTATGGATAACCTCGCATTTCTGGTATTATCTTGTAAATCTTCTCTGCACCCTCGCCAGTGCCACTATATCCTTTTTACAATATGGCGACCAGAACTGTACGCAGTGCTCTAAGTCTGGACTAGAATCATAGAAAAATGATGACACAGGTGGAGGCCATTCGGCCCATCGTGTCTGTGCCAGTTGAAAAAGAGCTCCACAGCCGAATCCCATTTTCCAGCAGTAGGTCCGTAGCCCTGTAGGTTACGACTCTTTAGGCGCACATCCAAGTACTTTTGAAAGGTGATGAGGGTTTCTGCCTGTACCACCCTTTCAGGCAGTGAGTTGCAGGCCCCCACCACCCTCTGGCTGAAAAGCTTTTTTCTCATCTCCCCTCTAATCCTTCTACCAATTACTTTACATCTATGCACCCTGGTTATTGGCTCCTCTGCTAAGGGAAATAGGTCCTTCCTATCCACTCTATCTAGGCCCCTCATAATTTTATACACATCAATTAAATCTCCCCTCAGCCTTCTCTGTTCCAAAGAAAACAACCCCATCCTAACCAATCTTTCCTCATAGCTAAAGTTTTCCCGTCCTGGCAACATCCTCGTAAATCTCCTCTATACCCTCTCTAGTGCAATCACATCTTTCCTGTAATGTGGTGCCCAGAACTGTACGCTGTACTCAAGCTGTGGCCTAATTAGCGTTGTATAGAGTTCTAGCATAGAAACATAGAAACATAGAAAATAGGTGCAGGAGTAGGCTATTCGGCCCTTTGCGCCTGCACCACCATTCAATAAGATCATGGCTGATCATTCACCTCAGTACCCATTTCCTGCTTTCTCTCCATACCCCTTGATCTCTTTAGCCATCAGGGCTATATCAACTCCCTCTTGAATATATCTAATGAACCGGCATCAACAACTCTCTGCGGTAGAGAATTCCACAGGTTAACAACTCTCTGAGTGAAGAAGTTTCGCCTCATCTTAGTCCTAAATGGCTTACCCCTTATCCTTAGACTGTGACCCCTGGTTCTGGACTTCCCCAACATTGGGAACATTCTTCCTGCATCTAACCTGTCCAGTCCCGTCAGAATTTTATATCTTTCTATGAGATCCCCTCTCATTCTTCTAAACTCCAGTGAATACAGGCCCAGTCAATCCAGTCTCTCCTCATATGTCAGTCCCGCCATCCCGGGAATCAGTCTGGTGAAGCTTCACTGTACTCCCTCAATAACAAGAACGTCCTTCCTCAGATTAGGAGATCAAAACTGAACACAATATTCCAGGTGAGGCCTCACCAAGACCCTGTACAACTGCATTAAGACCTCCCTGCTCCTATACTCAAATCCCCTAGAAATGAAGGCCAACATGTCATTTGTCTTCTTCACCATCTGCTGTACCTGCATGCCAACTTTCAATGACTGATGTACCATGACACCCAGGTCTCATTGCACCTTCCCTTTTCCTAATCTGCCGCCATTCAGATAATATTCTGCCTTCATGTTTTTGCCACCAAAGTGGATAACCTCACATTTATCCACATTATACTGCATCTGCCATGCATTTGCCCACTCACCAAACCTGACCAAGTCAACCTGCAGCCTGTTAGCATCCACCTCACAGCTCACACCACCACCCAGCATAATGTCATCTGCAAACTTAGAGATATTACACTCAATTCCTTCATCTAAATCATTTGATGTATATTGTAAAAAGCTGGAGTCCCAGCACTGAGCCCTGTGGCACCCCACTAGTCACTGCCTGCCAATCTGAGAAGGACCAGTTTATCCCTACTCTCTCCTTCCTGTCTGCCAACCAGTTCTCTATCCACATCAATACATTACCCCCAATATCATGTGCTTTAATTTTGCACACTAATCTCTTGTTTGGGATCTTGTCAAAAACCTTTTGAAAGTCCAAATACACCACATCCACTGGTTCTCCCTTGACCACTCTACTAGTTACATCCTCAAAAAATTCTAGAAGATTTGTCAAGCATGATTTCACTTTCATAACTCCATGCTAACTTGGACCGATCCTGTCACTGCTTTCTAAATGCTCTGCTATTACATCTTTAATAATTGAGTTCAACATTTTCCCCACCACCGATGTCAGGCTAACCGGTCTATAATTACCCGTTTTCTCTCTCCCTCCTTTTTTAAAAAGTGGTGTTACATTAGCAACCCTCCAGTCCATAGGAACTAATCCAGAGTCGATAGATTGTTGGAAAATGATCACCAATGCATCCACTATTTCTAGGAACACTTCCTTAAGTACTCTGGAATGCAGACTATCAGGTCCTGGGATTTATTGGCCTTCAATCCCATCAATTTCCCTAACACAATTTCCGGACAAATAAGGATTTCCTTCAGTTCCTCCTTTTCGCTAGACCCTTGGTCTCCTCGTAGTTCTGGAAGGTTATATGTGTCTTCCTTTGTGAAGACAGAACCAAAGTATTTGTTCAATTGGTATGCCATTTCTTTGTTCCCCATTATAAATTCACCTGATTCTGACTGCAAGGGACCTACGTTTGTCTTCACTAATCTTTTTCTCTTCACATATCTATAGAAGCTTTTGCAATCAGTTTTTATGTTCCCAGCAAGCTTCCTCTCATACTCTATTTCCCCCCTCCTAATTAAACCCTTTGTCCTCCTCTGCTGAATTCTAAATTTCTCCCAGTCCTCAGGTTTGCTACTTTTTCTGGCCAGTTTATATGCCTTTTCCTTGGATTTAACACTGTCCCTAATTTCCCTTGTTAGCCTCAGTTGAACCACCTTCCCCATTTTATTTTTACTCCAAACAGGGATGTACAATTGTTGAAGTTCATCCATGTGATCTTTAAATGTTTGCCATTGCCTATCCACCGTCAACCCTTTAAGTATCATTCGCCAGTCTATTCTAGCCAATTTACATCTTATACCATTGAAGTTACCTTTCCTTAAGTTCAGGACCTTAGTCTCTGAAGTAACTGTGTCACTCTCCATCTTAATAAAGAATTCAACCATATTATGGTCACTCTTCCCAAAGGAGCCTCGCACAACAAGATTGCTAATTAGTCCTTTCTCATTACACATCACCTAGTCTAGTATGGCCAGCCCTCTAGTTGGTTCCTCGACATATTGGTCTCGAAAACCATCACTTCAGGAAATCATCCTCCACCGTGTTGCTTCCATTTTAATTAGCCCAATCTATATGTAGATTACAGTCGCCCATGATAACTGCTGTACCTTTATTGCATGCATCCCTAATTTCTTGTTTGATGCTGTCCCCAACCTCACTACTACTGATTGGTGGTCTGTACACAACTCCCACGAGCGTTTTCTGCCCTTTGGTATTCCGCTGCTCTACCCATACAGATTCCACATCATCCGAGCTAATGTCCTTCCTTACTATTGCATTAATTTCCACTTTAACCAGCAATGCTACTCCATCTCCTTTTCCTTTCTGTCTATCCTTCCTGAATGTTGAATACCCCTGGATGTTGAGTTCCCAGCCTTGGTCACCCTGGAGCCATGTCTCCGTAATCCCAATTATTCGTTAATAGCTGCCTGCGCAGTTAATTCGTTCACCTTATGACGAATACTCCTCGCACTGAGGCACAGAGCCTTCAGGCATGTCTTTTTAACACACTTAGTCCCTTTAGAATTTAGCTGTAATGTGGCTCTTTTTGATTTTTACCTTGGGTTTCTCTGCCCTCCACTTTTACTTTTCTTCTTTCTATCTTTTGTTTCTGCCCCCATTTTACTTCCCTCTGTCTCCCTGCATAGGTTCCCATCCCCCTGCCCTCAGAATTTTATATGTTTCAATAAGATCACCTCTCATTCTTCTAAACTCCAATGAGTATAGGCCCAACCTGCTCAATATTTCTTGATATGACAACCCATTCATCTCAGGAATCAACCCTGTGAACATTCTCTGAACTGCCTCCAATGAAAGTATATCCTTCCTCAAATAAGGAGGCCAAAACTGCATGCAACACTCTAGGTGTGATCTTATCAATACAGTTGTAACAGGACTTCTCTGCTTTTATACTCCATCCTCCTTGCAATAAAGGCCAACATTCCATTTGCCTTCCTGATGAATTGCTGTACCTGCATGCTAACCTTTTGTGTTTCATGTACAAGAACTCAAAAGACTAGAGACTAAGATAGATCGATGTAATTGGGTTACACCCATTGTTGTTGTACCTAAGTCCGATGGTAAGGTAAGATTGTGTGATGATTATAAAGCAACCGTAAACCAGGTTATAGAGGATAATTTCCCCAATACATTGCCAAATGTAGAAGATTTGTTCACAACACTGAAAGGTGGTCAGATCTTCTCAAAGTTGGATCTTACGAATACCTACTTACAGCTTGAACTAGATGAGGAGTCCAAATCATGTTTGACTCTAAATACTCATCTAGGCCTATATCAATTTAATAGGCTACCATTTGGCATGTCTTCTGCCCCTGCCATATTCCAAAGGGTAATGAACCAGATTTAGCAAGGTATTGAAGGGGTAGTATGTTATTTAGATTACATACTAATTTCAGCACCAAATAGGCAAATTCATAATCACATATTGAATGAAGTCCTCAAATGGCTAGGGCAGCACAGAGTACGAATGTCTGCTCGCAAGTGTGAGTTATTTCAAAACTCAGTGGAGTACTTAGGGTACAGGAGTAGACAAAGATGGTTTACATCCAACTAAGGGAAAGCTGGATGCAATCAGAAATGCACCCACTCCCAAGAATGTCACTGAACTTCGATCATTTTTGAGTCTTTTGAACTATTATGGGAAGTTCCTACCAAATTTGGCTACAGGATTACATCCACTGAATAAATTATTGAAAAAACTGGTCCATTGGAAGTGGTCAGAAAAATGTGATTCGGCATTCAAGGAGTGTAAAAGCAAATTGGTAGCGAGCACTATGACATATCTAAGGAGATCAAGCTAGCATGTGATGCCTCTCTGTATGGAGTTGGGGCAGTGATCTTTTATGTATTACGTAGTGAAGAGGAGAGACCAACTGCTTTTGCTTCACGCACTCTCAGTGCCAGTGAGCGTAATTATGCGCAAATCGAAAGGGAAGCTTTGGCATTAATTTTTGGGGTCAAGAAGTGCCGCAAATACTTGTATGGTCATAACGTACCATAAGCCTCAGACAGCAATCCTCCATCCAAAATCCCCAGTTCTAACATTAGCTGCAGCCCGAATGAATAGATGGGCTTTGATTTTGTCAGCATATACATATGATGTTGAATACAGACGATCAGCTGATCACAGTAATGCTGATGCGATGTCTAGATTGTCTTCCCCATCACAAATTACAAGCGATAGGGAAGAGGTGTTCTATTTTTCATACATTGATGAACTGCCAGTCACAGCTGAAGAGATTGGTAGAGCAACCAAATGTGACCCAGTTATGTCAAAGGTGTATGATTATATTGCAAATGGCTGGCCAAACCAGGTAACAGACAAAGATATTCATCCATTCTTCGAAGGAATGAATTATCAATCGACCAGCACTTGGGAATGTGCTTGACCAAGAGTTTTGCATGCAGTTACTTATGGTGGCCAGGTCTTGATAAAGATATAGAGTACATCATGAGTCAGTTTACGACATGTCAATCGATAAGCAAGACACCAGCATCAGTACCATTACAGCCATGGAAATGGCCTTCCAAGGTGTGGCGAAGGCTACATATTGATTTTGCTGAGCTAGAAGGACAACAACTGTTCATTGTGATTGATAGCCATTCGAAGTGGGTCGAGGTGTTTCCAATGTGGAAAATAACAAGAAGTAAAACATTAGACATTTTACAAAGATTATTTTCTTCATTTGGCCTCCCAGAAGAAATTGTTTCTGATAATGGACCACAATTTCATTCAGAAGAATTTGCACAGTTCCCAAGCAAAAATGGTGTGAAACATACCAAGGTTCCACCGTAACACCCTGCTTCAAATGGTGCAGCAAAGCGCAAAGTAGAAATTGTAAAACATGCCCTTATCAAACAGATGTTGGATCCAAATCCAAAGAAATGACAGTTGTCATTGGACCACAAATTGGCTAATTTTTTAATTATGTATCGTAATATTCCTCACACAACTACTGGTAAATCACCAGCACAGTTGTTTCTTAAACGACAGCCACGAACCAGATTCTCGTTGTTAAAACCAAACTTGGCACAGTCCGTAGAAGAGACACAATTAAGACAGAAAGAGAATCATGATAGAGGTAGAGTAAAAGAGTGAAGTGTGAAATTAAACCAGAAGGTTAAAGTGGTTACCAGGAAGAGTGGTGAAGATATGTGGTCCTCGCACATATTTGGTCAAGATGTTTGATCATGGACAGGTTAGGTTTTTTCACATTGATCATATTTTACCTACAGATGTGAAAGTAGTTGAATGTGGGAATGATTCAATTATTTCTGACTCATCAGATAGTTTTGATACACCAGCAGCATATCCTATATCCAATGTACTGGAAACAAATCCAAGAGAAAGTCAGAATTTAAGTCTGAGTCCGAGTCAGGCAGACAAACAGACTGAAGTTGTATAGAGTTCAAATGGAAATCAAGGGCATCCCTTGGAGGAAAACTTTCCTCAGGATCAGCCTCGAATGAGTTGAAATTCAACACCATGTTTGGAAGGTTCTGCTTAAGAGTGAAGGTATCCTCTTCGAAACAGAAAACAAGTGGTCAAGCTTGATTGTAAATATGGCAAAATAAGTCTATGTGCTAGAACCTTCACTTTTGTGTTTATCGCCCAAAAATGGGCGATATTTCCGGCATGGGCAGTAAAAAAGGATTTTCAGATCGCTGGCTTCTCGCCCATTCTCAAAGCACCTAGTCTCCATTTTTTAAACTAGGCGTTACCGCGAGCGATCCGAAATGGGCGTTAGCATTAACATTTTTTGACCTTCTGCTGAAAAGTGTCATCGTCCTCAGCAACGGCATGGCAACGCTCGATTCGTGGGATTCAGGAGGTCAAGGGTCATCATGACATGCGCAGAAGAGGAGACAGAGAGAGAGGGAGCTCAGAGGCACTGAAAGCACGTGTGGCTGTGGTGTGAGTTTGTCCGGCTGTTGTAGGAGGCACAAGGGAGATTCACCATTAACAAAAAGCCTACTAAGCACCAAGAAGATAGCTGGCACCGAGTTTTTGTCCAACAAACAAGATATAACATGGAAGGGATGGAGGAGGCCCTGGAGCTGGTAGCCAGTAACACTGGTGGCAGAGGGCTCCCAGAGGTGCAAGAGCATGGCACTGCACTCCAAGGTGCCGCACCCTCATTGCCAACCACACATGAGAGCCAGCAGCAACATCTTGCTTCTGGCTCGGAGCACGTTCCCACCTCGGGACCATCCTCTCCTGTACCTGTCCAAGCAGCGTTTCGGCCATCACCCCCCTGCCCCCCCGTTGCCCCCCCGCCCCAATGAAGCATTGCCTGAGGAGCTCCTCGGCCAGGTGGCTTGGTGTCAGGAGGTCAAGGGGAAGGGATAGAGGTGGGGAGGTGAGGGAGGAGGGTGGTTTGTGCAGAAATACTGATGATTTCAGACAAATGTTCGGTTTGAATGTTTTTTATTTCACAAAACCTTGTAACGCATTGGCTCAGATAGCTGTATTGTTACACGCTGGCGATTCCTTAACATCAAAGAGTATAATTACACTTAACTTCAATCAACTTAAACTTTAACTGTCACCAAGGTAATGCCCACCATTGATGTATCACCTGCATACCCAGCAGTGTGTCAGCTTTGTAAATAACACCAACGTTCTTTCAGACAAAGCGATCATTGATGAGCTCCTGACTTAAGGCTCTTACAGCTATCATGCCGCCGTGGGCATTTCATGTGGTCTACAGGGAGGTGGGGGCATAGCTTCAGCATCAGCCTGATTGTCTGGGCCGATGTCAACGTCCACCTCCTCATCCTCCTCTTCCTCTCTGTGGTGAGGTAGACTGTCAGACTCTTCAGGCAATTCTTGTCCCCGGATAGCCAAATTGTGCAGCATGGAGCACACCACCATGAATTGAGCTATTTGCTCAAGGTGGTATTGGAGCTCACCTCCTAAGTGTTCCAGGCATCTAAAGTGCTGCTTAAACACTACAATGGTTTTCTCCACGATATTGCGAGTTGCTCTGTGGCTCTTGTTGTTTCGCCTCTCATCTTCGGTGTGGGTGTCACGCAGGGGGGTCATCAGCCAGTGGCGAGGCCATATCCTTTGTCACCAAGCATCCAGCATTGACTTTGTAGCTGATTGTTAAACAAGTCAGATACAGTGCTCTCACACAGGATTTGAGCATCATGGATGCTGCCCGGAAATTGAGCATTCACTGCCAGTATAATTTGCTGGTGGTCGACAACCAGTTGGACATTCAGGGAGTGGAATCCCTTGCAGTTCCTGAAAACCCCTGCATCCTGAAAAGGTGCCCGCATCGTGATGTGCGTGCAGTCTATTGCTCCCTGCACCTTGGGGAAGTTTGCAATTCTGGAGCATCCTAGAGCCCTCTCACTCTGTCCCTCCCTGGTCATAGGAAAGCTGATCAAGTCCCTCCTGCGTGCGTACAGGGCTTCAGTGATCTGTCTAATGCAGCAATGTGTGGCATGCTGAAAAAGTCTGCAAATGTCTCCAGCTGTGGTCTGAAAAGAACCCGAGGTGTAGAACGACAGTGCCGCGGTGACTTTGACCTCGACGGACAGTGCAGTACTGATGGTGCTGGCAGGCTGCAGATCTTCCCTTATGAGGTGGCATACCTCAGTGATAACCTCTTTTTGGAATAGCAGTCTCCGAAGGCAGGTGGTGTCAGGCAAGTCGAGATAAGAATGCTTCTTGTAATTGCAGGGGGTGTAACGTCTGGTCCTCCTCATCCGTCTGTGACATCTGACATTGGACACATAATGCAGTGGAGCATACCTTCGGTGATCTTGAGTCTGCAGCATGTAATTGGTCACCAAGAGAGGATGAGAAAGGACAGGCCCCATTGCAGTAGCTTTCTGTTTTCCACCGATTGGTCACAAACAAGGAATATCCTGACGAAGACACCTATTCAATTCCAATTGGTCACAGTATGGTCAAGATATTTTTAGAGATGTTCACATCAACTCCAGCGACCTGCAGAGTACATCTGAACTCCGCCAAGGTAGAAGCACAGCAGTCTTTTAAAGGAGGCGACATGTGATCTAGAACATGGCGTCCATAACACTGTGATTCATTCCGGTTAGTTCCACTTTTTCTTGGCGGTTTTTTGGGTGAGCAATATTATGGGTGTTATGTGTGCGAGGTGCTGTACGATCTCATGGCCACTAGTTTCGGTAAATATGTTCTTTACGACAAAAAAAAACGGTAGTATTGAATCTCGGCGTTAAATCAGTGCAGAAATTAACACTGGGCGATATTATGAATGTTGATTTCACCCATTCTGCTGATTCTGCCCTAAAAAAGTGGGCGGGTGGTAATATTTTTTCCTGGCGTTAAGCGCATGAGGAAAGTAAAGCTCGGCAATAAGTTTCCTAAAAATGCCCGTCAGTTTCCATTTTGTGCCAAAATGGGCAACATATGGGCGTTATGTCATTTCAGCGGTTAAGTGGGCATTAAGCATACAAAGAAAGTGGCAGCTCTATATCTTTCGTTATGTATAACCATGTAAGTTATGTATTATGATTATTTTGTTATAATTACTTCTTCATTAAGGAGGGAGAAGTGTAAAGATATAGCTCCACCTGTGGACTCCTGTAGCACTGCAGCCAGTGCTGTTTATAATAAAGAAGGGAACAGATCACCTGATGGAGTTCCGGTGTGTTCTGCCATCTTAAGGCTGTGTGCGTTTGTGCGTTGTACTGAAAATATAACCGGAACCAAATGTAATATTTCCAAGTTTTCTGACAACACCAAACTAGGTGGGATTGTGAATTGTGAGGTGGATGCAAAGACGCTGCAAGGCGATTTAGATAGGTTGAGTGAGTGGGCAAACACATGGCAGATGCCGTATAATGTGGATCAATGTGAAGAACATAAGAACATAAGAATTAGGAACAGGAGTAGGCCATCTAGCCCCTCGAGCCTGCTCCGCCACTCAACAAGATCATGGCTGATCTGGCCGTGGACTCAGCTCCACTTACCCGCCCGCTCCCCATAACCCTTAATTCCCTTATTGGTTAAAAATTTATCTATCTGTGATTTGAATACATTCAATGAGCTAGCCTCAACTGCTTCCTTGGGCAGAGAATTCCACAGATTCACAACCCTCTGGGAGAAGAAATTCTTTCTCAACTCGGTTTTAAATTGGCTCCTCCGTATTTTGAGGCTGTGCCCCCTAGTTCTAGTCTCCCCGACCAGTGGAAACAACCTCTCTGCCTCTATCTTGTCTATCCCTTTCATTATTTTAAATGTTTCTATAAGATCACCCCTCATCCTTCTGAACTCCAACGAGTAAAGACCCAGTCTACTCAATCTATCATCATAAGGTAACCCCCTCATCTCCGGAATCAGCCTAGTGAATCGTCTCTGTACCCTCTCCAAAGCTAGTATATCCTTCCTTAACTAAGGTGACCAAAACTGCACGGTGCAGCCTCACCAATACCCAGTACAGTTGCAGAAGGACCTCCCTGCTTTTGTACTCCATCCCTCTTGCAATGAAGGCCAACATTCCATTCGCTTTCCTGATTACCTGCTGCACCTGCAAACTAACATTTTGGGATTCATGCACAAGGACCCCCAGGTCTCTCTGCACCGCAACATGTTGTAACTTCTCCCCATTCAAATAATATTCCCTTTTACTGTTTTTTTTCCAAGGTGGATGACCTCACATTTTCCGACATTGTATTCCATCTGCCAAACCTTAGCCCATTCGCTTAACCTATCTAAATCTCTTTGCATCCTCTCTGTGTCCTCTACACAACCCACTTTCCCACTAATCTTTGTGTCATCTGCAAATTTTGTTACACTACACTCTGTCCCCACTTTTGTAGGAAAAACATAAGGACAAAGTATTATTTAATGGTGATGGCTTGGGAAGTGTCGATGTACAGAGGGACCTGGGTATCCTTGTACACCAGTCATTGAATGCAAACATGCAGGTGCAGCAAGCAGTTAGGAAGGCAAATGGTATGTTGGCCTTCATTGCAAGAGGATTTGAGTACAGGAGCAAGGATGTCTTACTACAGTTATACAGGGGTCTTGGTGAGACTACACCTGGAGTATTGTGTGCCGTTTTGGTCTCTTTACCCGAAGAAAGGATATACTTGCCATAGAGGGAGTGCAGCGAAATTTCACCAGACTGATTCCTGGGATGGCAGAACTATCACATGAGGAGAGATTGGGTCGACTAGGCCTGTATTCACTAGAGCTTAGAAGAATGAGAGAGGATCTCATTGAAACGTTTAACATTCTGAAGGGGTTGGACAGACTGAATGTGGGGAGGATGTTTCCCCTGGCTGGAAAGTCTAGAACAAGGAGTCACAGTCTCAGGATATGGGGTAGGAAATTTAGGACTAAGATGAGAAGAAATTTCTTCATTCAAAGGCTGGTGAAACTATGGAATTCTCTACCACAGAAGGCTGTGGAGGCCAAGTCATTGAATATATTTACGAAGGAGATCGATAGATTTCTAGACACAAAACACATGGGGAGAAAGCGGGAATATGGTATTGAGATAGAGGATCAGCCATGATCATATTGAATGGCAGTGCAGGCTCGAAGGGTCGAATAAAAACATCAGAACATAACAAATAGGAACAGGAGTAGGCCATACAGCCCCTCGAGCCTGCTCCGCCATTCAATAAGATCATGGCTGATCTGATCATGGACTCAGCTCTACTTTCCTGCCCGCTCCCCATAACCCCTTATCCCCTTATCGTTTAAGAAAATGTCTATTGCTGTCTTAAAATTATTCAATGTCCCAGCTTCCACAGCTCTCTGAGGAAGCGAATTCCACAGATTTAGAAGCCTCTGCGAGAAGAAATTTCTCCTCATTTCTGTTTTAAATGGGCGGCCCCTTATTCTAAGATCATGCCCTCTAGTTCTAGTCTCCCCCATCAGTGGAAACATCCTCTTTGCATCCACCTTGTCAAGCCCCCTCATAATCTTATATGTTTCGATAAGATTGCCTCTCATTCTTCTGAATTCCAATGAGTAGAGGCCCAACCTACTCAACCTTTCCTCATAAGTCAACCCCCTCATCCCCGAATCAACCTAGTGAACCTTCTCTGAACTGCCTCCAAAGCAAGTATATCCTTTCGTAAATATGGAAACCAAAACTGCACGCAGTATTCCAGGTGTGGCCTCACCAATACCTTATATAGCTGCAGCAAGACTTCCCTGCTTTTATACTCCATTCCCTTTGCAATAAAGGCCAAGATTCCATTGACCTTCCTGATCACTTGCTGTATCTGCATACCATCTGTTATATATGTAAACTTATATTTACTCTGTACAGCCACCAGAGGGCTCATCCCCTGGAGTCCCAAGGGATCCCATAAATCCTTGGGAGCACAGGTATTTAAGGAGGCCTCACAGGTTGGAGAGGCACTCCGGAGACCTGCAATAAAAGACTAAGGTCACACTTTACTTTGAGCTCACAGTGTTCGGTCTGACTCTTTCTCCATACATAACAACTGGCGACAAGAAAAAGATAGCGAACCCAAAGATGCAGAGAACAGTGGGCATCCTGGAGAAATTCTCGGAGAGTGATGATTGGAAAACTTTTGTGGAGCGCATCAATGAATACTTCATGGCCAACGAGCTAGATGGAGAAGAGAACGCTGCCAAACAAAGGGCGATCCTCCTCAACGTCTGTGGGGCACCAACGTATGGCCTCATGAAAAATCTGCTAATTCCAGCGAAACCCACAGAATAATTGTACGATGATTTGTGCACACTAGCCTGAGAGCATTGGAACCCAAAGGAAAGCGTTCTGATGGCAAGGTGCCAGTTCTACACCTACAAAAGATCTGAAGACCAGGAATTATGTCGCCGAGCTAAGAAGTCTTGCAGGAATTTGTGAATTTGAAGGACATTTGGAGCACATGCTCAGAGACTTTGTCGTACTTGGCATTGGCCACGAAACCATACTTCGCAAACGTTTGACTGTAGAGACCCCAACCTTGAGTAAGGCCATAGTGATAGCCAGGCGTTCATTGCCACCAGTGACAATACGAAGCAAATCCCTCAGCACACAAGTGCTGCTACAAGTACTATGAACACAGTGATGTTGTTTTCAAATCACAACGTAACGGGCAGGCCACACATGCCTGCAGCTGCACGTACGCAGATATCTCAGTGCACACCATCAGAAGTGATGAATGCAACGCCATTAACACCTTGCTGGCGCTACAGGAGTGATCATCGTTTCTGTTGTGTTCCTAACACAGATGAGACTGCACACAGGGAGGTTAAAGTAACAGTGACCTCAGTCTTTATTAAGACACTCCAGAGTGAGGAACAGGCCTTAGGGGCCAGTTATATACAGTGCTCCCAAGGAATGCTGGGATCACTTGGGACTTCAGGGGATGCACTCCCTGGTGGCGGAACATGGGAGTGCAAGCATTACAGATACACAACATCACTCCACCCCAAAGTCAAAATGAAAACTATTTACAAGGTGAGGTGGTCGGGAGCCTTTCTTTCCCTGGTGAACCGCCTCGGTACAAATGTCTGTTCTGGTGTGTTGGTTGTGCCCTCGCTGGGCTGGCGTGCTGCAGGGCTGCTGGGTGAGCCTGGCCTTGCTCGGCTGTTGGGCATGATGGGTTCAATTTCCTGGTCCGGGGTGGTGTCGTTGATCCTTTGGGTGTGTGTTGTGGGCTCGAAAAAGGTGGTGTCTGCTGTGGGTTGTTCAGGGCAGTCTGTGAACAGCAGCCTCGTTTGGTCCAGGTGCTGTCTGCAAATTTGTCCATTGTCTAGTTTGACTACAAATACCCTACTCCCTTCTTTAGCTATCACCGTGCCCATGATCCACTTGGGACCATGTCTATAGTTTAGCACATACATAGAGTCATTCAGATCAATTTCCCGTGACACAGTGGCGCGATCATCGTTTACATTTTGTTGCTGCCGCCTGCTCTCTACCTGATCAGCGAGAGTCTGGTTTGAAGAGTCCTTTTCATGACTAGCTCAGCCGGGGGCACCCCTGTGAGTAAGTGGGGTCTCGTGCGGTAGCTGAGCAGTACTCAGGACAGGCGGGTTTGGAGTGAGCCTTCCGTGACTCATTTAAGGCTCTGTTTGATGGTTTGTACTGCCCGCTCTGCCTGCCCATTAGAGGCTGGTTTAAACGGGGCCGAGGTGACATGTTTGATCCCATTGCGGGTCATGAATTCTTTAAATTCGGCACTCGTGAAACATGGCCCGTTGTCACTGACCAGTATGTCAGGCAGGCCGTGGGTGGCAAACATGGCCCTCAGGCTTTCAATGGTGGCGGTGGCGGTGCTTCCCGACATTATTTCACTTTCAATCCATTTTGAAAAAGCATCCACCACCATCAAGAATATTTTACCGAGAAACGGGCCCGCATAGTCGACATGGATCCTCGACCATGGTCTGGAGGGCCAGGACTACAAACTTAGTGGTGCCTCTCTGGGCGCGTTGCTCAACTGAGCACATACGCTGCATTGCCGTACACAGGACTCTAAGTCAGAGTCGATACCGGACCACCACACGTGGGATCCAGCTATCGCTTTCATCATTACAATACCGGGGTGTATGCTGTAGAGAACCGAGATGAACGTCTCTCTGCCCTTTTTGGGTAGCACTATGCGGTTACCCCACAACAGACAGTCTGCCTGAATGGACAGCTCGTCCTTTCGCCACCGGAACGGCTTGATTAGCTCTTGCATTTGAACGGGGATGCTGGCCCAGCTCCCATGCAGTAGACAGTTTTTTTACTCGGGACAGCAGAGGATTTTGGCTGGTCGAAGTCCTAATCTGGCAGGCTGTGACAGGTGATTTATCATTTTCAAACGCTTCCATGACTATCACCAAGTCTGCGGGCTGCGCCACCATCAACAAGTTTACAGGCTGCGCCATTTCCACTCCCGTGATGGGCAATGGTAGCCGACTGAGAGCATCCGCACAGTTCTCGGTGCCTGGCCGGTGGCGGATGGTATAGTTATGCGCTGATAGCGCGAGTGCCCACCTTTGTATATGGGCTGAGGCATTAGTATTTATCCCCTTGCTTTCAGCGAACAGGGATATGAGGGGATTGTGATCGGTTTCCAGCTCAAATTTAAGGCCAAACAGGTACTGATGCATTTTCTTTACCCCGAACACACACACTAATGCCTCTTTCTCAATCATGCTGTTGGCTTTCTCGGCCTCAGACAGCTGCTGGAGGCATAGGCGACAGGTTGCAACTTCCCCGCAACGTTAGCTTGTTGTAATACACACCCGACTCCATACGACAACGCATCACATGCTAGCACAAGTCTTTTACACGGGTTATACAATACAAGCAGCTTGTTAGAGCATGGAATGTTTCTGGCTTTCTCAAAAGCAATTACTTGTTTTTTTCCCCATACCCAGTTCTCACCTTTGCGCAATAACACATGTCGGGGCTCTAAGAGGGTGCTTAACCCCGGTAGGAAGTTACCAAAATAGTTGAGAAGTCCCAGGAACGACCGCAGCTCCGTGACGTTCTGTGGCCTGGGCATGTTCCTGATAGCCTCTGTCTTGGCGTCTGTGGGCCAAATGCTGTCCGCCGCGATCTTTCTCCCCAAAAACTCCACTTCTGTTGCCATGAAGACGCATTTCGACCTCTTCAGCCGCAGCCCTACGCGATCCAGTTGCTGGAGGACCTCCTCCAGGTTTTGAAGGTGCTCGACAGTGTCCCGACCCATGACCAATATGTCGTCCTGAAAGACCACCATGCGTGGTACCGACTTGAGTAGGCTCTCCATGTTTCTTTGGAAGATCGCTGCAGCCGACCGAATTCCAAACGGACATCTGTTGTAGATGAACAGTCCCAGTTCCAGCGGATTTTGCCCAGCCAGCTCCTTCCAAGCAGTGTGGGGCCATCGCCCGGGACAATCCAGAGTGGCAGTCCGTGCACCGTGCCCTCGTAGGTGACCTTGACCATGGCGCTGCCCAGGACAGTGATGAGCTCTTTGGTGTACGTTCTCAGTTTCATGTGGATGGGGCTCAGGGCTGGTCTGAGTGCCTTGTTGCACCACAGTCTCTCAAACATCTTTTTATTCATGATGGATTGGCTAGCGCCAGTGTCCAGTTCCATGGCTACGGGTAAGACATTCAATTTTACATTTAGCATTATAGGTGGACATTTCATTGAAAATGTGTGCATCTGCCTCCTCTCTCTGAAGCTCGAAATTGCTTTGATCCACCATGGACCGATCTTTCTCTGCCACGTGGTGGTTAGCAGGTTTTGCAGAGCTTGCAGCTCGTCTGCTAGCTCGTTGGAGGTGCCCCATTGTTCCACAGCTCTTGCAAACATACCCTTTGAAGCGGCATGAATAGGCTGAATGGAAGCCTGCACAATGCCAACAAGGTGTGAATTGCCTTGCATTCATCCTTTGTTGCAGACTCTGAGTCATCTGGGTCATCTGTGGCCTGCTGGCAGTTGCAGACTCGTGGTTTCTGCCCTGTACATTTCTGCTCGCAAACATAGTTCCAGTTAATTTATGAACATTGCTAGCACTTGTGTGCTGAGAGATTTGTTTGGTGTTATCACTGATGGACATAAACGCCTGTGCTATCGCAATGGCCTCACTGGGGGTCAGTGTCTCCACAGTCAAAAGTTTTCATAGCCAATGCCCAGTACAAAAAAGTTTCTGAGCATCTGCTCCAGATAGCCATCAAATTCACATTGTCCTGCAAATTGCCTTAGCTTGGCGACGTAGCTCGCCACTTCCTGACCTTCAGATCGCTGGCACGTATAGAACCGATACCTCACCATCAGCATGCTCTCCCTCGGGTTAAGATGCTCCCGAGCCAGTATACACTGCTCCTCATATGACTTATCTGTGGGTTTCACCGGAGCCAGAAGATTCTTCATGAGGCTGTAGGTCGGTGCCTCGCAGACCGTGAGGAGGACCGCTCTCCTTTTTGCAGCGCTTCCTTCTCCGTCCAGCTCATTGGCTACAAAGTACTGGTCTAGCCATTTGACATAGGCTTCCCAGTCCTCACCCTCCGAGAACTTCTCCAGGATGCCCACAGTTTGCTGCATCTTTGCATTGGATTCATATATGGGTCGCCAGTTGTTGTGTTCCTAACATTGATGAGACTGCACACAGGGAGGTTAAAGTAACAGTTATCTCAGTCTTTATTAAGACACTCCAGAATGAGGAACGGGCCTTAAGGGCCGGCTTATATACAGTGCTCCCAAGGAATGCTGGGATCCCTTGGGACTTCCTTGTGCTCCCTTGTGCTCCCTGGTGGCAGAACATGGGAGTGCATGCTTTACAGATACACAAGTTTCCATTCATGCCGATTCAAAGAGTACGTTTGCAAGGGCTGTGGAACAATGGGACATCTCCAACGTATGTGCAGGCAAGCTGCAAATCCTGTTAAACCTGAAAACCACTATGTTGCAGAGGAGGACAGATCCACGGAGGATCACGACAAACCAGAGCCTCAGACCAAGAAGACAGAGGTACATTGGATGCACTCATTCACCAAAAATTGTCCCCCGATAATGCTGAATGTTGAACTAAATGGACTCCTAGTGTCAATGGAGCGGGACACGGGCAAAAAGACTTTCGAGAAATTGTGGTGCAGCAAGGCCTCAAGGCCAGTGTTAACTCCAATTTGCACGAAACTGAGAACTTACACAAAGGAACTGATTCCCATAATCGGCAGTGCTACCGTAATGGTCTCCTACGATGGAGCGGTGCACAAGCTACCACTCTGAGTGGTACCGGGCAATGGTCCCACGCTGCTCGGCAGGAGCTGGCTGGGAAAGATACTCTGGAACTGGGACAATGTCCGCTGACGACACTTCGTGTGCCCAGGTCTTAAACAAGTTCCCCTCGCTGTTCGAACCAGGCATCGGGAAGTTCCAAGGAGCAAAAGTGCAGATCCACCTAATTCCGGGGGCGCGACCCATCCATCACAAGGTGAAAGCAATATCGTACATGTTGAGAGAAAGGATAGATATAGAGCTAGACTGGCTGCAAAGAGAGCGCATCATCTCACCAATCGAGTTCAACGAGTGGGTCAGTCCTATTGTCCCAGTCCTCAAGGGAGACGGCACCGTCAGAATCCGTGGCAAATACAAAGTAACTATCAATTGTTTCTCCCTGAAGGATCAATACCTACTACCAAAGGCCAATGACCCCTTTGCAACGCTGGTGGGAGGAAAGATGTTCACAAAACTGGATCTGACTTCAGCCGACATGACGCAGGAACTGGAGGAATCATCGAAGGTCCTCACCTGCATCAACACGCAAAAAATCCTTTCCTTTATAACAGATTCCCGTTTGGAATTCGATCAGCGGCAGCGATATTCTAGAGAAACATGGAAAGCTTACTGAAGTTGGTCCCACGCATCGTGGTCTTCCAGGGCGACATCTTGGTTGCAGGTTGGGACACAGTCGAGCACCTGCAGAACCTGGAGTAGGTTCTTAGTCGACTCAACCGCTGAAGTGGAGTTCGGGGGAGGAGGATCGCGGCGGACAGCATCAGGCCCACTGATTCTAGTGTGTTCCTAACACAGATGAGGCTGCACACAGGGAGGTTAAAGTAACAGTGATCTCAGACTTTAATAATACACTCCAGAGTGAGGAACAGGCCTTAGGGGCCAGTTATATACAGTGCTCCCAAGGAATGCTGGGATCACTTAGGACTTCAGGGGATGAGCTCCCTGGTGGTGGGAGTGCATGCTTTACAGATACACAACATCACTCCCCCCGCCAAAGACAAATTGAAAACTATTTACAAGGTGAGGCGGTCGAGAGCCTTTCTTTCCCTGGTGGACCGCCTCGGTACAAATGTCTGTTCTGGTGTGTTGGCTGTGCCCTCGCTGGGCTGGCGTGTTGTTGGCCCTGCAGGACTGCTAGGTGAGCCTGGCCTTGCTGGGCTGTTGGGCGTGATGGTATCGATTTCCTGGTCCGGCGTGGTGTTGTTGATCCTTTGGGTGTGTGTTGTGGGCTCGAAAAAAGTGGTGTCTGCTGTGGGTTGTTCAGGGCAGTCTGTGAACCGCAGCCTCGTTTGCTTTCTGCAAATTTGTCCATTGTCTAGTTTGACTACAAACACCCTACTCCCTTCTTTAGCTATCACCGTGCCCGTGATCTACTTGGGACCATGTCCATAGTTTAGCACATACACAGGGTCATTCAGATCAATTTCCCGTGACACAGTGGCGCGTCCATCGTTGACATTTTGTTGCTGCCGCCTGCTCTCTACCTGATCATGCAGGTTGGGGTGAACCAGCGAGAGTCTTGTTTTAAGTGTCCTTTTCATGAGTAGCTCAGCCGGGTGAACGAGTGGGGACTCGTGCGGTAGCTGAGCAGTACTCGGGACAGGTGGGTTTGGAGTGAGCCTTCTGTGACTCGCTTAAAGCTCTGTTTGGTGGTTTGTATTGCCTGCTCTGCCTGCCCATTGGAGGCTGGTTTAAACGGGGCCGAGGTGACATGTTTGATCCCATTGCAGGTCATGAAATCTTTAAATTCGGCACTAGTGAAACATGGCCCGTTGTCACTGACCAGTATGTCAGGAAGGCCGTAGGTGGCAAACATGGCCCTCAGGCTTTCAATGGTGGTGGTGGCGGTGCCATTTGAAAAAGCATCCACCACTACCAGGAACATTTTACCGAGGAACCGGCCCACATAGTCGACATGGATCCTTGACCATGGTCTGAAGGGCCAGGACCACAAACTTAGTGGTGCCTCTCTGGGCGCATTGCTCAACTGAGCACATACGCTGCATTGCCGTACACAGGACTCTAAGTCAGAGTCGATACCGGGCCACCACACATGGGATCTGGCTATCGCTTTCATCATTACTATACCCAGGTGTGTGCTGTGGCGATCCGAGATGAACGTCTCCCTGCCCTTTTTTGGTAGCACTACACGGTTACCCCACAACAGGCAGTCTGCCTGAATGGACAGCTCGTCCTTTCGCCGCTAGAACGGCTTGATTGGCTCTTGCATTTCAACCGGGGTACTGGCCCAGCTCCCATGCAGTACACAGTTTTTTACTAGGGACAGCAGAGGATCTTGGCTGGTCCAAGTCCTAATCTGGCCGTCCGTGACAGGTGATTTATCATTTTCAAACACTTGCATGACCATCAATAAGTCTGCGGGCTGCGCCACCATCAATAAGTTTACAGGCTGCGCCATTTCCATCCCCGTGGTGGCCAATGGTAACCGACTGAGAGCATCCGCACAGTTCTCAGTGCATGGCCTGTGGCGGATGGTATAGCTATATGCTGATAGCGCAAGTGCCCACCTTTGTATGCGGTTTGAGGCATTAGTATTTATCCCCTTGTTTTCAGCAAACAGGGATGTGAGGGGCTTGTGATCGGTTTCCAGCTCAAATTGGAGGCCAAACAGGTAATGATGCATTTTCTTTACCCTGAACACACACGCTAATGCCTCTTTCTCAATCATGCTGTCGGCCCTCTCAGCCTCAGACAAGCTTCTGGAAGCATAGGCGACAGGATACAACTTCCCCGCAACATTAGCTTGTTGTAATACACACCCGACTCCATACGACGACGCGTCACATGCTAGCACAAGTCTTTTACATGCGTTATACAATACAAGCAGCTTGTTGGAGCATAAAATGTTTCTGGCTCTCTCAAAAGCAATTACTTCGTTTTTTCCCCATACCCAGTTCTCACCTTTGCACAATAACACATGTAGGGGCTCTAAAAGGGTGCTTAACCCCGGTAGGAAGTTACCAAAATAGTTGAGGAGTCCCAGGAATGACTGCAGCTCCATGACGTTCTGTGGCCTGGGCGCGTTCCTGATAGCCTCTGGCTTGGCGTCTGTGGGCCGAATGCCGTCCGCCACGATCATTTTCACCAAAATCTCCACTTCTGTTGCCATGAAGACGCATTTCGAGCTCTTCTGCCGCAGCCCTACACGATCCAGTCGCTGGAGGAATTCCTCCTGGTTTTGTAGGTGGTCGGCGGTGTCCCAACCCGTGACCAATATGCCATCCTGAAATACCACCGTGTGTGGTACCGACTTGAGTAGGGTCTCCATGTTTCTTTGGAAGATCGCTGCAGCCGACCGAATTCCAAATGGGCATCTGTTGTAGATGAACAGTACCTTGTGCGTGTTGATGCAGGTGAGGCCCTTCGAAGACTCCTCCAGCTCCTGAATCATGTAGGCCGAAATCAGGTCGAACTTGGTGAGCGTCTTGCCTCCTGCCAGCATCGCAAATAGGTCGTCTGCCTTAGGTAGCGGGTATTGGTCCTGTAGCAAGAAACGATTAATAGTTACTATATACTCGCCGCAAATCCTGACCGTGCCATCACTTTTGAGTACTGGAACAATCGAGCTGGCCCACTCACTGAATTCCACTGGGGAGATGATGCCCTCACGTTGCAGCCTGCCCAGCTCGATTTCCACTTTCTCCCTCATCATGTGAGGTACCGCTCGCGCCTTGTGGTGAATGGGTCGTGCCTCTGGGACCAAGTGGATCCGCACCTTTGCCACGGAAAAGTTTCCAATGCCTGGCTCAAAAAGGGAAGGAAATTTGTTAAGAACCTGGGTACATGAGGCCTCATCGACATGTGATAGCGCTTGGATGTCATCCCAGTTCCAGCGGATTTTGCCCAGCCAGCTCCTTCCAAGCAGTGTGGGGCCATCGCCCAGGACAATCCAGAGTGACACTCTGTGCGCCGTGCCCTCGTAGGTGACCTTGACCATGGCGCTGCCCAGGAGAGTGATGAGCTCTTTGGTGTACGTTCTCAGTTTCGTGTGGATGGGGCTCAGGGCTGGTCTGAGTGCCTTGTTGCACCACAGTCTCTCAAACATCTTTTTACTCATGATGGATTGGCTAGCGCCAGTGTCCAGTTCCATGGCTATTTATTATTCATTCACCGGGTGTGGGCGGCCCTGGCAAGGCCAGCATTTATTGCCCAACCCTAATTTCCCTTGAAAAGGTAGAGCATTCCGGATCCCGGCAAATCTGAATGAAAAGAATTCTCCTCATCTCCCGTGTAGATCTTTTGCCAATGATCTTGAATTTATGACCTTTAGTTATTGACACACTCACCAGAGGGAATAATTTTTCTCTATCTACTCTGTCAAAACCTCTCATCATCTTGAAAACCTCTATTAGGTCACCTCTTAACCTTCTCTGTTCCAAGGAGAACAGTCCTAACTTTTCCAACCTCTCCTCATAACTGAAAACTCTCAACCCTGCTAACTTCCTGGTAAACTTCCTCTGTACCATTTCTAAGGGCTAGACTTTCCATTAGTTTTGCATCGCTAGTGCCCTCTTAACGTCCATTTTAATGCTGATGATAGAGAATTCAAACAGGTTGCATTTAGACAGGTTGAGAAAATACAGACTCCCATGTCTACGTGTGACTGAGCACATTGCATTAAGTCATCAATCAACTTGATATTTTAGGACCTTTGGGTAGCGAGCCAATTAAAGGTTAAAAGACTATGAAATGAGCCAATAAGGTCAAAGAAGGCAAGTTCTTTTCTGTAAATTGAACCAGGTATAAGTACAGCCATTTTGACCATGTGGTCTCAGAAGGACAAAGGCCTGGCTTAAAGCCAGAAGCTTGTTGCTGCTGCCAAAATAAAGTTACGTTAAAACTACAACCGGAGTTCATATTTCATTGGAAATTAAGAGATCTAACAATTTTGGCGTCATGAACACGATCGCTGAGGGAAGAAACTGAACTTTGGACATCGGACCTACATACTGAGGCAAGGACTCCTTTTTATAAAAGTCCTCGGTCAAAAGTCTAAATTCGCCTCTCCTTCTATGCGATTCCAAAAGCCTCCGGTTTGCGAACCCTCCGGTTGGTAGTCGGCTCGAGGTCCCATAGACATCTAACTTCGGCGGTGTGTTAGTTAATTAATCACCGACCCACTGATCGGCTGGAAAGCCTATGACTCGAGACCCCAGTAAAGAAATCAGTATTATGGCAGCAGGAGATAAGAGCAAAGAATTGCCTACAACTGTTAAAGGCGGGCGGGCACCACCTGAGGTTTCGATAGATGAAATCCTCGAACAGTTGAAAGAATACATAGAGCAACAATTCAACTTATCTAAAACCTGTATTAAGATCGAACAAAAGTACGGAACCTCCAAAGGACAATGGTCCTTGGACGAGATTAAAAGGGTCTGGGAAAAATGACCCGTATGAAAAATAAAGAGTGAACTAGATGGTCCCTAGCCATTGTGGTAAAGATCCGAAAGCGGAATGAAATTATAATGCGTTCCCAACATGATCGAGAACTGACCAGTACAAAGGACCAATTGCAAGCTGTTTGTGTACAGCTGCGACAGAAAAAGCTTGAACTTGAAAAGTTGGAAGCGGAAGTTAAAGATCTTAAAGGTGAAATTAAAGAATGAAAAAAATCATTAGGTCAAGAGACAGTAATAGGAAAAGGTAAATGTATTAGTCAATTCCCAGGGTACCCATGTTTGGATAAATTAAAAGCGCAAACCCGAAGACACGACCGAGGAATAGATACGGATTCTGAATCCTCTGACGATACAGGGTCAGAGGATGAAGAATTAGGGGTGCGTTTTGCCCCATTTAAAAAAAGACGAGTTTTAGTCAAATCAGAAGAGACTGCGGATGAGGGCGGAACCAAAAAAACGAGGAAAAGGGTGTATGCAGAATACTTATTTCATGATCCGGCAGACCCAGAGAAAATTGATAAATGGTCCAAGGAATTGCCCAATCCAAAGAAAGGGGGAGTGAAAACGTGGGACCAATTGGACCGCTTAAGAAATATATATCAACTTCATCCCTGGGACGGAGTGCAAATTTTGACCAGAATTGTGCCAAAAACACAGGGAAGAAAATTGCACGACAAGGTAGAAGAAGCTTTGGAGCAGGATGAGCAAGAATTAAACGCAGGGTGGGAGGCAATTAAACACTGGCTGCAAGCCTTCAGTCCAGCTAAGACAGACTGGGGAAAAATTGCAGCCTGCCAACAGAAAGGAACAGAGGAGTTCCTGGAGTGTGACGAGCGGTTTAGATGCACGTGACTAGAACATTCGGCTATGAATAATACGGATGAGGAAATGGATGAACAAGTGTTTGGACCCCTGAAAGCAGCTTTCATGGCAGGTCTAAAGCCAGAACTGTCCAAAATGCTTAAGGTAGTGTTACCGGACTGGGAAGGTAGAGGAGCTACCTTTGCAGCATTGGTGGATCGATGTAACCAATTAGACAGGGATATGGGAGCTAAAGTCCGAGACCTGCAGGCTGTGGGATGGAAATCCCAGGATTCCGATAAACAGTTATTAGGAAAATTACCCGGAAAATGTCATTATTGTGGGAAAGAATGTCACTGGGCCAAGACGTGCAGGGCGAAACAGAAAGGTCACGGCCGGGGAAGAGGACGCAGCCAGGGATACAATTCAGCCAACAAGCCAGGCTTGTCACAAGATAATGACCTCATAGAAGCATTTAAGCGACTGACAATACAACAATAGAAGGAGTTACTTGGGATAGCAAAAAACGATTAGAGCCCACCCTGGCCCCCCTCCTCGCACTAATACAACAAAGGGGAGATGGGCTATATATAACTGTGAGGGTGGGCGATAAGGATGTGGACTGTCTTTTAGACACAGGGGCGGAATTAACATACTTACCCCTACAATATTGAGACTTTTTGCCGTTGGATGGTAGGGCACGTACAGCCTATGGAGTTGGGGGCCATAAAATGGAAATTAAAAGGGCAACACCGGTACTTATAGGGCTGGGTCCACATGAACTAACCACGCCGGTCTGGATAGGCCCATTAGATCAACCCCTTTTGGGAATGGACGTTCTAATCCAAGTAGATTCATCGTTGCATTTCGAGGATGGTCGGGTGACATGGTCAATTAGAACTTTGAAGAAAGAAGAATTGAAGGAACACCCGATATGGGCTAAAGATAAGAACGATTGTGGCCTACTCCAGATGGAGCCTGCGTCATTTACCGGGACCAAGCCTCCATGCACTAAACAGTATCCCATCAGTCCAACTGCCATCGCGGGAATCTTACCGGTTATTCAGCAATTGGAGAAACAAGGGGTGCTTATTAAAATGCATAGCTCCTCCAATAGCCCCGTGTGGCCGGTACAGAAATCTAATGAGACTTGGCGTTTGACTGTCGATTATAGAAAAGCTAACCAGTGTATTGATCAAAAAGCTCCTTTGGTCGCAGATCCCTCCACCATTTTTAATGCCCTCAAACCGGAACATAAATATTTCTCGGTTATAGATATGGCCAACGGATTTTGGTCGGTGCCTTTGGCACCGGAGGTTCGACAGTGGTTTGCTTTCACGGTCCAAGGACAACAGTATACTTGGACCCGGTTACCGCAGGGTTTCCACAGCAGCCCTACGGTATTCCACATGCTTTTACAAAGCCATTTGCGAGAATTACCTCCCCTGTCATCCGCAGTCATCCAATATGTAGACGATATCTTGCTAGCTTCAAACATGGAAGATCGGCATGAAGATTTACGAGCTTTGCTGGACCACCTTTGGCTGAAAGGACATAAAGCCAGCATCAACAAAGCACAAATATTCCAAGAAGAGGTTGTATACCTGGGACAAAAGATTTCACAAGGAAAGAGAGAACTTACCCAGGATAGAACTGCAGCCATTTGGGCTGCTAAAAAACCCACCACTATTCAGGAACTAAGGTCTTTTTTGGGATTGTATAACTTTAACAGAAATTGGATTGACTCCTTCACACAGCTTGCTCAGCCACTGAATGATATTTTAAAGGGGAAACGTGCCTCTAAAGAAGCCATCACCCTCACTAAGGAACAGCAAGCGGCCTTCCTGAGTTTGAAAAAGGCTTTGTGTTCGGCACCGGCTCTGGGAATCCCCAACAGTGGTAAGCCATTTACCCTGTTTGTCCATGAGAAAGAAGGATACATGACAGCTATACTGACACAAGAACATGGGGATCGGCAAAGACCTATTGGCTATTATTCGGCAAACCTGGATGCGGTAGCCCTCGGATGGGGAAGTTGCCTAAGGGCCATGGAAGCTACATGCCGAGCGGTAATGATCACTGCGGGTCTAGTCCTCGACCAAAAGCTGATTGTCAAGTGTCCCCACACCGTACATGCTTTGCTGACTATGACTAGAATGTCTCAGGTGATGGCAGCTAGATGGACCCGCTGGACAGCAGTTTTGGAAGCTCCTAATCTCCATATCGTCCGGGCCAGCCCAGTTAATCCCGCAACTATGCTCCCGATGTCAGAATCGAGGGAGCAAGAGGGGGGAGAATGTGAAGAGCATGACTGCGTGGAGATTTTAAAAGAAACAGAAGAAGCAGCCTTAGCAGCAGAGGAGCCTCTGCACAACCCAGACCTCATCCTGTTTACAGATGGTTCCTCCTTTGTTGACAATGGTACCAGAAAAGCAGGATGGGCAGTTACAACCTTACATGAGGTAGTGGTAAAAGGATGTTTACCCTCAGGAACGTCAGCACAACAGGCCGAGTTACAGGCCCTGTCAGAAGCATGTCGAATAGCAGAAGGACAGATCGCTAATGTCTACACAGATTCGCGTTATGCTTTTGGAGTCGCTCACGACTTTGGTCTGTTATAGCGGAAAAGAGGATTCCTCACTGCTGCTGGTACACCTATCCAAAATGGAAAAGAAGTCCGAGACTTACTAGAGGCCATACAATTACCTCAGGAAGTGTCCATCCTGAAGTGTAAGGCCCATACCAAGGAAAATACCACAGAAGCACAGGGAAATGCCCTAGCCGACCAGGCAGCTAAAGATGCCGCCTCACAGGGCGTTCCCCCAGAAGAACCAACACAGATGTGCAGATTGAAAGCACTCAGGACTCTGACACGAGACCTTCAAACAATGCAAGGCGAGTGCTCCCGAGAGGAAAAATGGACATGGATTGAGGCAGGAATTAAGCTATGTGAAGATGGAGTCTGGAGACAAAGAGTTACCGACAAGCCAGTCGCACCACAAGCGCTTATGCCTTTTTTAGCCCAACAGATCCACTCGTGGACACTTGGCCTCACAACAGATGACGGCACGGTTCCAGAAAAGCTGGTGGGGTTGGGGATTTAATAAACATGCCCAGCTGGTGGTAGACCGCTGTGTGGTCTGCCAGAAAAATAATTCTGGACCCATCACGGTAATGCCCCAACTGAGGCCCCCTGCCCCTGTCGGACCATTCCAGCATCTGCAGGTTGATTATATATCTCTTCCTTCATGCCAAGGATACACTAACATTCTTGTCATGGTTGACAGATTCTCTAGATGGGTAGAAGCTGTCCCAACTAAAAGAGCCACAGCCAATCACACTGCAAATGTCTTATGTAAGGATTACATTCCCCGATGGGGAGTCTCGAGTAGCATTGACTCAGATAAGGGAACACACTTCACAGGTGCTGTCTGCCAAGAAGTCTGTAGGTTACTGAACATTACGTGGGATTTACACTGTCCTTATCATCCACAATCATCAGGACAAGTAGAACGAATGAATCGAACTCTGAAACAACGGCTTGCCAAATATCACCAAGAAGGAACACCATGGCCCCAGGCACTACCAATAGTGCTATGTAGCATTAGGGCAACCCCGAACAGAACTACAGGTCTAAGCCCATTTGAAATTATAACAGGAAGACCCATGTCACTGCCAGGAACTATTGATTTACGGAAAGCTGATGTTCACTTAATGAGTGACACTCTGTTATTATACTGTCAGAACCTAACCAATGCTATTAGTTCTGTTTCCCGACAGGTATCGGCAGCTTGGGGTAATCCACCCAAAGGAGGACACGACATCATCCCGGGAGTCTGGGTGTTGCATAAAGAACCTTTGGGTGCCAAGTGGGAGGGACCTTATCAAGTGTTATTGACCACCCAGGCAGCTGTTAAAGTCCAAGGAAAGAAAGCCTGGATCCATGCTTCACACGTTAAACGAGCACCCGTAACTGAAGCTGAGATCTAATAAGGACAATTACTTTTTGCCAAAATGTATAAATTTAATGTATTACTAATTGTAGGTATTCTTGGCATAGGCCTACTTCTTACTAGCCGACCCTCTGCACCAAAGGGAAATAGTAGAGTACCAAGGGAATTACATGTAAATACCTTTTTATATATGTCATACATTTATGCCAAACAAGGTAACATTTCTAGTTGTTGGGTATGTGCGCATATTCCTATTCACTCAAAGGGAGGGATTCCCTTGAGGCCAGTTCCCTTGAATATCTCGGAAATGGCTGAGTGGATAATTAATCAAAACAAAATAGGCAAGGCATTTCAGGATACGGAAAACTGGGCACGTAAATGGAAGTCAGCAGGTTACAATCTGACTACCTTTGAAGGGGGATACCAACCATGCTACAATAATTCCAAACGGCCCCCATTTTTTGTTATCACTAATACAACGGGAATAGGAAGACCGGGGGAATCGGTCTGTCTGATTAGAAACATCAAAGGAGGCCAAAATATGGGGTATAGTAACTGCTCCCGGAACTATAATATAATCAAGCCACGGAACCGTCCAAACTGGGCCGATGTGGGAATTTTTAACGTAATGGGGATTCTGAATAAAACAGATGGAAAAGCCTGGACAGGCCCTGGAGTGTTGCTGACAAAGGAACAGCTAACCTTCATTGCCTATAATGGCACCTATTGGGTGTGTGGCCACAAGGCCTATCCTTGGCTGCCCCAGAATTGGACGGGATCCTGCTATTTAGCCTACATTGTGCCTTATATGTATCGTATAAAGTCACTGTCGGAACATTTACACTGTCCTAAGAGAGCTATCACAGAAACAGAGAGGTTCTTTGCCATTCTGATCCCCAGGTATGGGACCGCCAGACTGGCAAGGGAATCCATTAACATGGCATCCGTTGTGGAACGGGTAGCCAATGATACCTCAGAGGCCCTAGTTAAAATCAATGCAGAAATGGTAGCAATCCGCACAGTAGCCCTACAGAATAGACTGGCCCTTGATTACATCCTGGCTGAAAAGGGAGGTACTTGCACCCTACTCGGAACTGAGTGTTGCACATATATCCCAGATAGCTCTGAAGAAATTACCCACTTAGCGGAGCATATCCAAAAGGAAGTAGAAAAACTTAAGCAACCCCCATCATTCACTTTGTGGAGCGGAGCCACTGAATGGCAAGGTTCAATGGGAACTTTATTGGTGGGAGATTTAATTCTATTTGTTGTAATTATTTTACTTTTATATTGTTTGTTTATGTTGATTAAATGTTGTTGCAACCAGGCAGCTGTAGCTGCTGTCCCGCAGGTGAGACACCTTGCAGGTCCCAGCAGACCATCTGTACATGGCACAGGGGTATGTTATGCTTAAGGGAAGGTTGTTTACTGGTTGAACTAAGATATTGATTTGGATTAAATTGGAATAAGGTTAATTAACCTACTAAAACCAGACTTCCATTGTGGCCACGATGGAACTCGGGTTGGTGTAAATTTGTGTGGAAGCTACTAGTCTGGACATGTGGCGAAACACATCAACAAATTTTAGAAGGAAACTCGATTAACATGTATGAAATTATTTTGTAGAATGTTTAGCCAGTGATACCTGATGTTTTATGATTCAGTTTGTGAAAGAATCAAAGGGTGGATTAATAGAGAATTCAAACAGGCTGCATTTAGACAGGTTGAGAAAACACAGACTCCCATGTCTACGTGCAACTGAGCACATTGCATTAAATCATCAATCAACTTGATATTTTAGGACCTTTGGGTAGCAAGCCAATTAAAGGTTAAAAGACTATCAAATGAGCCAATAAGGTCAAAGAAGGCGAGTTCTTTTCTGTAAATTGAACCAGGTATAAGTACAGCCATTTTGACCATGTAGTCTCAGAAGGACAAAGGCCTGGCTTAAAGCCAGAAGCTTGTTGCTGCTGCCAAAATATAGTTACATTAAAACTACAACTGGAGTTCGTATTTCATTGGAAATTAAGATATCTGAGATGAGGTACACCGCCCAGATATCGCCCATTTCGCTAAAAAATGGAATTAACACCCATTTATCACTCACGTATCGCCCAGTATTACTTTCGGCATTTAGTTAATGACAAGAATTAATAATACCGCTCGCCCATTTTTTCCTGCCGTAAATGTCAGAAAAATGGAAACTAACGCCCATAATATCGCCGCGCGTTACTTTCAACATCTCGCCCGCATATTGCTGAAAATATCGCTCGCCGAAACAAACACTGAGAAAAAGTTGCTCTCACCTGAACTAAACCCAGCGGTATGGACGCCATGTTGTAAATTGGAAGAGTTTTCATAAAAAAGGCTTCTTCAACTTCTGGGGAGTTTTGATGTAATCTGGAGTTATTTTAAGGTGATTTGAACATCTGAATAAACATCTTATCATACTGTGGATGATTTGAATTTATTTTATTTGTTTTAGTAGGTAAATTTATTGTTTGTGAACAATAGGCCTAATACTGATAGTTATTGTGATGGGGCCTGTAATTTCTCAGCCTGTCTTGATGACTACACACATGCTGCAGACTAGAGATGGCAGAAGGTTTATTGAAGAGCATTATGTGCCCAATCAAAGAGGTGGCAGACTGAGGAGGAGGACGTCGAGAACTTACACCCCACACACTTACAGGGAGAAGCGCTCTTATCTGAGAAAATGCACAACAATGTTATATAAAATAAAATAAATTTAATATGTGTATTAAGTCATACTGAGAACTGTACAAAACACCTCACCCCACCCCACAACAAAATTAAAACATTTATATCATCTATTACATTTTTAACACTTCCAGCAAGACTTCACAGAGAACACAAACACAAAAAAACAAGGTACCACCCTCCCACCCCCTTCCCCCAAACCTCCCAACAAAATAGCAACAACAACAACATCAAAATACTGTTACAAATACAACTCCTGCGGCCATGCACCTCACTTTCCTTTCCCTCTCCCCCTCCACCTCTCCTCCTCACCTCTACCCCTTCCCCTTCCCTGCCTGACTCTAAGCCGCCTTGCCGCAGCGCTCCTCAGGCACTGCTTCATTGGGGTGGATGATGGCAGATCCGCTGGTTGGTCTGATGCTGGAGAGGACGGTCCCGAGGAGGGAATGGCCTCTGAGCCAGAAGCAAGAGCTTCCCCCCGGCTCGCATGTGTCGTGGGCAATGAGGGTGCGGCACCTTGGGCTTCAGTGCCGCGTTCCGGGACCAATGGTAGCCCTGTGGCACCAGTGTTCCTGGCTATCCCCCCCAGAGCCACCACTATCCGTGGCACGTACTCGGTCATGGTGGCGGACATGCTGGCCAGCTGTTGGGATATGCCCCCCATTGTCTGGAGGATCTGCTGACCTATTTCAACACTACTCCTGGACAAATTAACCACATCCCAGCTTAGATTTGCCGCTCATGGAGCAGTCCTGCTGCGTTGAACCAACCTCCATGGGGTCGGCGCTGGCATGGAGACACTTGGGGTGCCCTGTGGCAAATTGCTTGGGCCCACTACCTCCACGGTGGAGGAAGACATGGCCGCAGGAGCACTAAATGTCATCGGGGTGAAAGGAGCTTGTAGCTGCAGGCTCCTCAAACTTCGCACTGTTGTTAGTGGAGAAGGCACCCTGCAGCTCCACGGGCGAGATTCGGGCTCCTCAGCACCAGATTGAAGATCCCCCGCCGAGGCTGCCGTCGCCTGATCCATATCTTGCCTCGGTGGTGTTGCCTGTGACTGCGCTGTTTGCTGAGCTACAAAACATAAATGAGGTTATTAGAGGAGAAGTGGGTGCTAGGGTCACAGAGTAATTCAAACGCTACACACAGCATATGCACGAGAACAGCACTACCACTATCAAAATGATCGCAGACATCACATTTAATTAACATAACCAAATTCTGCATTACAATCATTTTTGTGAGCCCATCATTAATTAGATAACACTTTCATCAATCATCTATCATATATTATTGTTCGGATATGAGTGGGTGTGGCATCTATTGACTTTACATCATGCAATGGTGTATACTTACTCACGTGGCATCACATCAGGTTCTGCTGCTGCATTCATGGCCGACCGGGGGCGGCTCCCCACTAGTGCCAGTACCCGCTCCTCAAGGTTGGTCAGCTCAGTGATCACTGGTGGGCTGTCACTCGTGTGCCACTGCTCGGCCTTGTTCTTTGAAAGCTTCTTCTGCAAAAGGCAACAACAGCATGACATGGCATAAGATCATTGCATAAGATTATTGCTAGGTACTGTCCCAGATACTGAGACAACATATAACCGACAGATGTTATCATTATTATTATTATCATTATTAACCTAAAGACGTACACCATAAAGGTAGGCTTTGAGTAAAACAATCCCGGTCTAACTGCAATACATCAGATCTGAATTTATTCACTCATTACACTTACAATTTCAATCATATAAATATATAAGTAAATATTAAATAAAAGTAATACTTACTCTGCCGGATCCAACAAGGTCGTTCCAGCGCTTGCGACACTGGTTGCCCTCATGCACCTCATGCATCACCAACGAGACCACCTCAGCTATCTCACCTAAATTTTCTGCTAAACCTTTGGGGTGGGCTTCCCACATCCAACCCAGGTCAATTGACCCCAGCGTGAATCCACCTCCTGCAGGAGGGCAGCATTTACCTCGTTGGAGAATCTCCGAGCTCGTTTTCATCCTCCCACTTTGACTTCCTCTCCAACTTCACTGCTCTCACCAGGCCTCCTCCACCTCCACATCATGCTGTCACACCTCCTCCATGCCTTCCATGTAAATAATTTTTTTGGCCAAATTTTCGGTGTAAATAAACTAAATAGTGCTCTAAATTCTTCTTACTCCTCCAAAAAATCTTTCCTCCCTCCCACAACAGCCAAACAAACCATAAAGAACCAGACAACACACCCACACATGCTTTCACTTCCTCTCTGCTCTCTCTCTCTCTCTCTCTCTCCTCTTCTGCGCATGTATTGATGACCCCCGACCTCCTGAAATGCAGGAAACATCCATTGCCATGGCGTTGCTATGGACGCCGACATTTTACGACAAAAGAAAAAAAAAATTATTGCTAACGCCCATTTCACATTGCTCCGGCTAATGCCCATTTTATAAAGTAGAAAGTTGGGGTTTTGAAAATGGCCGATAATCCGATGCTCTCAAAACCCATAATAAACACCAACGCTGGAAATAATGCCCATTTTTGGGCGATCTGCACAATAATGGAAAGTCTAGCCCATAGATTTTAATGGTAGCAGTACAGCAGAGAATAAGGTCAACGCAGGGAATAATGGTAAAACAATTAAAGGCTCTTTATTTGAATGCACGCAACATTTGGAGCAACTCGTGGTAAAAATAGAGATCAATGGTTTTGATCTAATAGCCACTAGAAAGACGTGATTGCAAGGTGACCAAGGTTGGGAACTAAGGGCCCAAATTTGATGAAGGCCTCCGACTGCCCAAAGGACTGACGATGGCCGCCGAGGTCCCTGATGGTTCTTTGGGCAGGATTTTCATCAGCAAGTTCCCTCAAAGGCCAGCGGGCGGCAAAGCCGCGACGTACACTTCCAATCTGGGCGGGAGCTTGCATTCTCGGTGGCAAATGCTCTTGCGGTCTAAGTGCCGCCAAGGATGGAGTCGGGCCCATGGAGGGTCAAACACCTAAAAATAAAAAGCATTAAAAAAAGACATCTGACGACCTTCAGGGGACCTCATACAGATATATCCCTGTAAAGAAATAAATTTAAAAAATGGCACTAACCTGTTTCCCCCATCTTCACACTAACCGTTTTCTTTTTCATTAACTTTAATTTCAATTAATGCTATATATGTGAGGTGTTTTTATTAGTTTTTATGTTGTGTTTGTGTGTTTGGAGGGGGGGCGGGGGTTCTCATTGATAGTAATAGGAACTCGGGGTTATGGAGCTCCTATTATTCTGAATGAGAATACTTTACCGTGTCCAGGCCCACGTGACTCCAGCTCCAACTCCAGTTTCAGTTACGTACCTACAAGACGTGAGCGCACTCAGATGCGCATAAAACCGGAATTGCTGGTGCGCGCCCGAAGAAAAATGTAGTTGTGCATCATTTTTCTTCTTTTTAGGCGACCGTTCGCAGGAAGCCCAGAAGCGGGATTTCAGGCCCATTTTATAAAATGATGAGAAACTTTTAAATGTTGGTGTTCAGAGAGATTTGGGTGTCCTTGTGCTAGAAACACAGAAAGCAGCATGCAGGTACAGCAAACAATAAGGAAGGCAAATGGCCTGTTGTCCTTTACTGCAAGGGGTTTGGAGTATGAGTAAGAAAGTCTTGCTACAATTGTATAGGGCCTTGGCGACTGGTCTATAATTCCCAGGACATGTTCTATCCTTCCTCTTAAATATAGGTATTACATTAGCTATCTGTCAGTCCTCTGGCACTACATCTGTTTCTAATGAATTATTAAATATGGGTAATAATGCCTCTGCTATCTCTTGCCTAGGTTATTTAAAAAGCGTGGATGCAATCCATCCGGACGAGGGCTTTTAACCTCTAAGTTTATTTAATGGGGAGAAATTTGGTCACACCTCAGTTGGGGCGGTAACCCAGGCGGAGTGGTAATTTTAGCGCCTTGAAAAAGTTTGCGCCTTCCGCCGAGAAATTCATCAGATTCAGTCGAAGAGCTCACAGGGGCGCTAAATCAGCCGTTGCACACTACAGCTGGGGGGTGATAACGAAAGTTTATCAGTAAATTTGGCGGGCCCATTGCGCATGCGCGGAACTCCGAGTCAGACCCCGGAAACAGTCGAGTCTTAAAGGCGCGGCAACTCAAGTTTGCGCATGTGCAGTTCCAGCTCCATAGTGTCTTCACAGCGTGAAAATGGAGGAGCAAGGAGGACGCCAGCTAACCTCCCTGCTTCTCGCCCACCGCCCTTGATGCTTTGCTGGTGGCAGTGGAGAGTCGCTGGAGTGCCCTCTATCCTGGAGGAGGACGAATGCCAGTGCCTCGGGAGTTGACAAGGCTCTGCAGGGAGATGGCTGAGCACGTTACAGCTGGAGCACGGTGCCCACAACAACGACCCAATGTCGCATTAGATTCAACGGCCTTACTACAGTCGTCAATGTTTTTCCATTCACCTTCCAATGCCTTCATGTGAACCTCACTGTCTCACACAGTGCCTACCCCTTCTCTATGTCTGCCAGGCCATGCTCCTGATTGCTGAAGCCAGCCTGAGACCTCTCCAGCACCTCACCAGATATGCCCTGCCCATCCAAGTGTCTCTCACCTTCTAGCTCCTTACTCAGCCTGAGCCCACCGACAGTACCTTTCAACTCTTCATTTGCGGTCCCAGTCTTGAGCCTCATACTTACTGGTAGTTGCTTGTGCCGCAGGCTCACCGTTCACACATCCACTGTGCGATGCCATGCAGCATGAACTGCCGACATGCACCCTTCGCCATCTTACTCGCGAGTACCCTACTGCAGACACATGTGGCACACCAGCACCTACACAGCCACTAACAACTTCTTGCTTTTGTCATTGCAGGTCAAACTCACGTATAATATGTGCGAGCTGCATCGTCAGGAGAAGGCGAGTCCTACCTGCTGGACCTGACCGATGAGAATGAGCAAGTGACCGCCCTCATGGACGCTGCAGTCGCGTTGGTGGAGGGTGGGGAGGCAGAACCCCTGCTCACCAGTGACGGTTTGTGAATGAGATGGGCGTTTTGTGTGGGTTCCCTTAGCCTTGAAGCTACATGCCTTGCAAGATGTTGCAACCAAAATAACAATGTCCCCATCCTTCTTGCCTTCCTGCCCCCTCCCCAGGTGATAACCGCACTTCTGTTGCTTTCTGCTTACAGATGTTGAGCCAGAAGAGCACCAGGGGAAGGTCGGGGGCCGGCTCTCCGAAGGGTAAGTTGGCCCATGAGTCCTGCTCACAGACAGGCAGATGAGAACATGGCCATGAAAGCTATGTTCAAGGAGTCAATGCAGATGCACCGCAAGCTCATGGGTGCATTGGCGATGATCCCGCAGAGCATGGATGCGCTTCCGTCGAATGTGGCGGAGGCCACCTCAACCTTGGCATTTGCATTTTGGGGGCCCATCGAGCAGGGGTTCTGCCTCCCCACCCTCCACCTTCACGACTGCAGCGTCCATGAGGGCAGTCACTTGCTCATCCTCATTGGTCAGGTCCAGCAGGTAGGACTCGCCCTCTCCCCGACGATGCAGCTCGCACATATTATACGTGAGTTTGACCTGCAATGACAAAAGCAAGAAGTTGTTAGTGGCTTGGTAGATTAGAATGGATGATGGAGGCCACAAGTGACCAAGGGGCCCAAGGCATGATGCCGCAGGCCATGGCTGACGTGACAGTAGCCATTGAACGGCAGGCCAGAACCATGCAACACCTGCATTTTGCCATGTCGTCAGTGCGGCTGGCATCAATGCGCTGTCTGCTCTGATGCAGGGTCAAATTGATGCCATGCAAGCACTGACTGCTGCCATCGTGTCTGGGTCCCCATCAGTCCAACGGGGAGCTAACGGTGCCGAAGTAGTCCAACAATCTGCACTCCACCAGATTGCTCCAGATGCTGAGGCTCTGCCCTGGGGCCGTCAGTTGAGATGAAACCTGATGTCCTCTCTCAGGAGGACATCATTCGGTCTCCCAACACTGCCATTTCGCCTTTGCACCTGCACACCAGCCATCACACACTGCTGCCGCCCATTCTCAGGTGGTGCTGTCAGCAGCGGGGCCTTCCAGGCCCACAGCTGGTCCAGGGCGTCATGCTGGGCCATCTGTCCTGTCTCCCTCACACACACAGCAGCCCTCAAGCGGCCTTGCTGCAGGCACTGAGGACCCATTGAGGAGGAGCAGTAGACGAGGGAGCGGGGTGAGGCAGAGGGGTGGGAAGTGCCTATGTAAGACCCACTGATGAAAGGTGTGCCCATGGGTCCCATGTAATAAAGGTGTAAATGTTATTCAGCTGTTGTATTATTTGAAGGGGCGGCTGCCCCATTTTGTTTTCTCTGAGGGGGTGGAATCTGAGTACATATGTTGTAAATGTTATTCATCTGTTGTATTATTTGAAGGGGCGGCTGCCCCATTGTGTTTTCTTTGGGGAGGGTGGGGTTTTTGGGGTTGTTTGAGGGATGTGGTTCCAATAAAATATAATGTTGAACATTTCCTTCAGCCTCTGGTGTAAGACTGTTGACTAACTGAGAGGTGGCATTATCATGGCATAATATGCACTCATTATTAGCTGCATCCCTCAGCTCACTCCATTTCAGTGAAGCGTTCCGTTATGAGCCGCCGCCGAATAGCCCTGCCGCCACCAACATTGGCACACCACCTCCTCCATCGCTGCTGTTCATTCAGGGCATTGGCAGGCTCCTGTTACTCCTCCTCTTCCTCCCTCTCCTCCTCATCTTCATGAGGTGGGCCTGTGATCCCCACTGGCAATGCCTGGGCCCTCATGATGGCCAAGTTGTGCAGCATGCAACACACCACAATGGTGAGATCTGTTGAGGGGAGTATTGAAGGCTGCCTCTAGAGCAGTCCAGGCATTGGAATCGTTGCTTCAGCAGCCCTATTGTCTGCTCGATGATGTTGCGGGTGATGGCATGGCTCTCATTGTAGCGTTCCTCCGGCTCTGTGGTGGGGTTGTGGATGGGGGTCATTAGCCTTGTCCCCGAGCAACCAGCCTCGGCCTTCCCATGGTGGCTGAAACAGGTGTGGCAGAGTGCTCTCCCGGAGAATAATTGCATCATGTGCGCTTCCAGGATAGCGAGCATTGAGTGTGAGGAGGTGCTGCATGTGGTCGCACACCAGTTGCACATTTAAGGAGTGGTATCCGTTTCTGTTTCTGAAGACCCCTGCATTCTGGAATGGTGCTCGCAGGGCCACATGTGTGCAGTCAATTGATCCTTGCACCCTCGGAAAGGTCGCTATTCTGGAAAAGCCACATGCATGCTTATGCTGTTTCTCCCTGCTCATCGGGAAGGTAATGAAGTCCATTCGACAGGTGTAGAAAGCCTGAGTGACATTGCGGATGCAGCGAGGTGCTGTGAATTGTGAGACGTGCATATGTCCCCTGATGCAGCCTGGAAGAAACCGGGGGTATAGAAGTTTAGTGCCACCGTGACCTTCACTGCGACGGGCAGCACAGTCCTGGTGCCGATATGAGGCTGCAGGTCTTCCTGCAGGAGGTGGCATATCTCTGTAACAGCCTCCTTTCAGAAGCGTAGCCTTCTGACACACTGCTCCTCGGGCAGGTCCAGGTATGAACGTCGCTGCCGGTAAAGCCGTGGGGGGGATAGGGCATCCTGCACCGACGTCTAGGGGCTCTCCTCCTTCGGCCATCGATATGGCCAAAAGCCCTTCGCTCTTCACAATGCCTTGCTAGAGCATGTAGAATGCGACACTCGCGAACTAGTAATGCCCCCATTAAAGTTTTACAAATTTCTCTCAATCTCAACTGCTATGTCTGTCTGCCGCTGCAAACTCGGAGGCTCACCACCGTGCTGTGTGTAAACGTTGCACTGACTGTGACCTCCGAGGGAAGCGCTTCCTCATCCCTTTAAGTAGCCACCAGTTAACGACTCTGCAAGTCTGGACCAACTGTTTTTCCAGACGTTGTTCTTGGTGGTCGCTAAATGAAGTGGCCGCACCTAATTTATCGACCGGGGCACAAGCGTGGGCGTTGCACCAGGACTGACGTCAGGATCGCACCGATCGTCAGCAGCCAGGCGCTAATGGTTTGCGCTCCCGGTGAGCCTCCAATGAATTTCTTATTGGGGGGCTAAAAGCTGCACTCCAGGTTGATAACCTCTTACGCTCCCATTAATGCCTGCTTTGGCCGCGAACTGAGGTGTTAGAAATTGAAAATACAGCCCAATATATCCCCTTTTTTTTCCCACCACTGCTCTCTGTCACTTAGCCAATTTCATATCCAAAAGAACATAAGAACATAAGAACTAGGTGCAGGAGTAGGTCATATGGCCCCTCGAGCCTGCTCCGCCATTTAATATTATCATGGCTGATCCGATCATGGACTCAGGTCCACTTCCCTGCCTGTTCTCCATAACCCCTTAATCCCTTATTGTTTAATAAACTGTCTATTTCTGTTTTAAATTTATTCAATGACTCAGCTTCCACAGCTCTCTGAGGCAGCGAATTCCACAGATCCACAACCCTCTAAGAGAAGAAATTTCTCCTCATCTCAGTTTTAAATGGGCGGCCCCTTATTCTAAGATTATGCCCTCTAGTTCTAGTCTCCCCTATCAGTGGAAACATCCTCTCTGCATCCACCTTGTCAAGCCCCCTCATAATCGTATACGTTTCGATAAGATCACCTCTCATTCTTCTGAATTCCAATGAGTACAGGCCCAACCTACTCAACCTTTCCTCATAAGTCAATCCCCTCATCCCCGGAATCAACCTAGTGAACCTTCTCTGAATTGCCTCCAAAGCAAGTATATCCTTTCTTAAATATGGAAACCAAAACTGCACGCAGTATTCCAGGTGTGCCATGCTGCCACTGTCTCTTTTATTTCATGGGCTTCAACATTGCTGATGTCTATTATATGGTACTTTATCAAATGCCTTTTGGAAATCCATATACACCACATCAACCACATTGCCCTCAGCAACGCTCTCTGTTACCTCAACAAAAAACTCAATCAAGTTGGTTAAACACGATTTGTCTTTAATAAATCCATGCTGGCTTTCCTTAATTAATCCAAACTCGTCCAAGTGACTGTTAACCTTGTCCCTGATTATTGTTTCTAAAAGCTTCCCATTTACTGAGGTTAAACTGACTGGCCTGTAATTGTTGGGTTTATCCTTACAACCTTTTTTGAACAAGGCTGTAACATTTGCAATTCTCCAGTCCTCCGGCACCAGCCCCGTATCTATGGAGGATTGGAAGATTATGGCCAGTACCTCCGCAATCTCCACTTTCACTTCCTTCAGGATCCTTGGATGCATCCCATCCAATCCTGGTGACTTATCAACTGTAAGTAAAAAATAGCTTTTCAAGTACCTCCTCTTTATCAACTTTTATCTTATCCAGTATCTCCACTACTCCTTCATTATGACTGTGGCAGCTCCTTCTTCTTCTTCTGTGAAGACAGCTGCAAAGTGCTCATTTAGTACCTCAGCCATGCTCTCTGCCTACACGCATAGGTCTCCTTTTTGGTCTCAAATCAGCCCCACCCCTCCTCTTACTACCTATTTATTGTTTATATGCCTTTTATGTTAGCTGCCAATCTATTTAGACCATGGGCCAAAGCCTGTTTTCCTGCCTAGATTTTTACTTCTGTAGTCTCTGTGTGGGAAGTACCTAGAACCATGCTAAATATGTTAAACATATGTATCTGAAGCAAAAACCAAATGTTCCCAAGTCTGAAAATTGAGTGTTACCGAGAAATGGCCAAAAACAAAGAGAAACATAAAAATGGTTGCTATGGACTTTCTTTTCCCTAGTAACGGTGACATAGCAGTGCTACTGCTAAATTCTAAGCATGGATAGTGTAGGAATTGGTAAAAGGAAGTATTACTGGCGACATCTGAGGACTGGCGCATCATATGGTGCAGTTATACATAAATCTAAGTTTTGTTTTCATATTCGTTACGAAAAAAGAAATCTACCATAGCAACCATTTATTTCATACACACTTATTGACATTTCAGATGGACACCCACATTCATTTGTCAACCATATTATTATAATTACAATAAAAGTAATAGTATTGATTTTTTTTTAATATAGAAGCACTGAAAACACAAAATAGATCTGAAAAAAAAGTTAGGGCTGAAAAGGAATGCATACCTATGAATCATCATCAGAATCAAGGGTATCTGTTTCCTCAGCCTGAGGAGTCTCAGCAAAGATACAACATTCTCACAACCTACACACGAGCAGATGTCGGTGAAAGGCAGCTTGTTGAAAAGACAAGAGCACCTTCCTTATGCACACTGGGGGGCTGAAATTGCCCCTCTCGTTAAGGCCTGTTACCATTGCAAATCGGCGGCCACGCTGCAGAGTGGAGTGACCGCCGACTTCTCGTATAATGGCCACTTCTCGTATAATGCCCAATTGCCCTGCCGTGGTTTCCCGGTGTGACCATCACCACACCGCTTCCCCCCCACTTCCACCGCGGTGCTGGCTAGCACTCCCAAGTGCGTCATCACAGTGCGCACAGCCGAGGTCCCGGGCCGGAAGCGACATTTTGCTCTAAAAATCGTCTGACTGCTCGGCGGTGCCAAGAGTTGTTTTTTTCGGGTGGTGCATAATTCCTGATGCACACTGCTAGTGTGCCTTAAAGGTGTGTTAGTTTGTGTTGAATTTGTGTTGCCGACTTTTTCCCCTTGTTTGAGAAGCAGTGTAAGGATACAGTGCGCACTTGTTTGCAAGTGTTGGAGGCGCCTCCACCTACAGAACAGGAAGGCGACGTCAAGGAGGCTGGGCTTGGGGAGGGATTGGGAATGGGGGCAGTGCTGGCAGGCCAACACCTGTGCATGCTGTGAGGCACAGAGGAGAAGGCGGCACTGGGTTCAACAGCTGCAAAGGCAGCGGGTAAGAGCCACAGCTATCATGGTGGCCCAGCATGAAGAGGGCCGGGGAGATGGCGACAGAGGGGAGACCAGAGAGCTGCCACAGGAGGGCCCTCAGCAAGGGCATGCCCTAAGGTGTAAGATTTCTAAAATCTCTCTGGCATTAAATTGACAACAAGATCAATTCTTTTACAACAATTTGGAATAAGTTTACTAAACACACACACATGCACGTAGCCTATCGAACACAACAGCAGTCTACTTGTATCCAACGGACTCTACTTTATTACAACAGGTAAGATAATGAGTTCAAAATTTACACAGACATATACTTCCCTCTGAGTCAAACAAAGCACGCGACCTTCTTTCTTGCTTCTTGACCTGGTCTGTAGAGAGGGAGGTTTCCTACTTTGCCATGTGGTCATCAAAAAGAGAGAGTACATGCTCCTTGGTTGCCTTTTTTTGTCTCTCAACATAAGTTGGTAAAGCCCCAGGATTGGGTCTCAGTTTCAGGGCCATTCTTTATTGGCTTTCCTCACACATGTGACTGTCTGCATTAACACCTTTTCTAGTTTGGTGAGTTTAAATGGGTTTGCTTAACCTGAAAGTCCTTTTGTTCCTTAAGCTCCGCCCAGAAGAGAAGACTTGAACTTGGATGTATCCATTTTGTGCTCTTGAGTTCAAACCGAAGCCTGTCTGTGCAATCTGCACTTTTCACATTTATACATACACACTAAATTGACCTTTATTACATACATCCCATATCAACTGTATTATTAATATACGTTTATTCTTACAAGGAGGAGAGTGAGATACGCGGACCTCCTGCACTAGATACTGGGCCAGCAGGAGAGGAGGCAGCCTGCAGCGGTGGCAAATATTGGGCAGCAGCAGCCTGCAGAGGCGGAGGAGCCAGCAGGGCAGCAGGGAGAAGCCAATGAGGCACAACAGAGAGCAAGACGGCTGCACAGATGTGGGGGTGCAAGGCCATATCACCAAAGCATCTTCGCCACCAAATCTCATACAGAGATCTGAATGATGATCAGTGCCTGCGCAGACTACGATTCTGCAAGTATGTATTGACGGAGCTCTGCAATCTCCTGCAGCAGACTTGGAGCTGCAAACACGGGTGAGGACAGCCCTGAGCGTGGCATCCAAAGTTACTATCGCCCTGAGCTTTTACGCGACTGGGTCCTTCCAAATTTCCACTGCGGACAACTGCAATATCTCGCAGTTTGCAGCCAAAGCATCCATGTGGGAGCTGACAGATTCTCTGTATAGGAGGAGGGCTGATTACATCTCGTTCCCTATAGAGAAGGAGATGTAATCGGCCCTTCAACAAGCAGTTGGAGCGGCAGACTGGGTTCCTGAGTGTGATATATTCACAAAGCACAAGCACACACAGCTTTCTAACATGGCAGGCAGCACTCTCGGCAGTCTCAAAAGTATCTGATGAGTCAGAAATAATTGAATCATTCCCACCTTCAACTCCTTCCATGTCTGTAGGTAAAATATGATCAATATGAGCAAACCTAACCAGTCCATTATCAAACATCTTGACCAAATATGTGCGAGGACCACATATCTTCACCACTCTTCCGAGTAACCACTTTACCCATTTATGGTGATGGTTCTTCACTCTCATCTTCTGGTTTAATTTCACACTTCTCTCTTTTACTCATGTGTAGTGGCTCTAACAGCGTTCTCAATTTGGGAAGAAAGCAAAATTATATTCCAGTGAAAAAGAAGGGCGGTAAGAGAAGGGATAACCAGCTGTGGATAACCAAGGAAATAAAGGAGAGTATCAAATTAAAAACCAATGCGTATAAGGTGGCCAAGGTTAGTGGGAAACTAGAAGATTGGGAAAATTTTAAACGACAGCAAAGAATGACTAAAAAAGCAATAAAGAAAGGAAAGATAGATTACGAAAGTAAACTTGCACAAAACATAAGAACAGATAGTAAAAGCTTTTACCGATATATAAAACGGAAAATAGTGACTAAAGTAAATGTTGGTCCTTTAGAAGATGAGAAGGGGGATTTAGTAATGGGAAATGTGGAAATGGCTGAGACCTGAAACAATTATTTTGCTTCGGTCTTCACAGTGGAAGACACAAAAACCATGCCAAAAATTGCTGGTCACGGGAATGTGGGAAGGGAAAACCTTGAGACAATCACTATCATTAGGGAGGTAGTGCTGGACAGGCTAATGGGACTCAAGGTAGACAAGTCCCCTGGTCCGGATGAAATGCATCCCAGAGTACTAAAAGAGATGGCGGAAGTTATAGCAGATGCATTCGTTATAATCTACCAAAATTCTCTGGACTCTGGGGAGGTACCAGCGGATTGGAAAGCAGCTAATGTAACGCCTCTGTTTAAAAAAGGGGGCAGACAAAAGGCAGGTAACTATAGGCCGGTTAGTTTAACATCTGTAGTGGGGAAAATGCTTGAAGCTATCATGAAGGAAGAAATAGCGGGACATCTAGATAGGAATAATGAAATCGAGCAGACACAGCATGGATTCATGAAGGGGAAATCATGTTTAACTAATTTACTGGAATTCTTTGAGGATATAACGAGCATGGTGGATAGAGGTGTACAGATGGATGTGGTGTATTTAGATTTCCAAAAGGCATTCGATAAAGTGCCACACAAAACGTTACTGCAGAAGATAAAGGTACGTGGAGTCAGAGGAAATGTATTAGCATGGATCGAGAATTGGCTGGCTAACAGAAAGCAGAGATTTGGGATAAATGGGTCCTTTTCGGGTTGGAAATCGATGGTTAGTGGTGTGCCACAGGGATCGGTGCTGGGACCACAACTGTTTACAATATACATAGATGACCTGGAAGAGGGGACAGAGTGTAGTGTAACAAAATTTGCAGATGACACAAAGATTAATGGGAAAGCAGGTTATGCAGAGGACACAGAAAGGCTGCAAAGAAATTTAGATAGGTTAAGTGAATGGGCTAAGGTTTGGCAGATGGAATACAATGTCGTAAAATGTGAGGTCATCCACCTTGGGAAAAAAAACAGTAAAAGGGAATATTATTTGAATGGGGAGAAATTACAACATGCTGCGGTGCAGAGGGACCTGGGGGTCCTTGTGCATGAATCTCAAAAAGTTAGTTTGCAGGTGCAGCAGGTAGTCAGGAAGGCGAATGGAATGTTGGCCTTCATTGCAAGAGGGATGGACTACAAAAGCAGGGAGGTCCTGCTGCAACTGTACAGGGTATTGGTGAGGCCGCACCTGGAGTACTGCGTGCAGTTTTGGTCACTTTACTTAAGGAAGGATATACTAGCCTTGGAGGGGGTACAGAGACAATTCACTAGGCTGATTCCGGAGATGAGGGGGTTACCTTATGATGATAGATTGAGTAGACTGGGTCTTTACTCGTTGGAGTTCAGAAGGATGAGGGGTGATCTTATAGAAACATTTAAAATAATGAAAGGGATAAGCAAGATAGAGACAGAGAGGTTGTTTCCACTGGTCGGAGAGACTAGAACTAGGGGGCACAGCCTCAAAATACGAGGGAGCCAATTTAAAACCGAGTTGAGAAGGAATTCTCTGCCCAAGGAAGCAGTTGAGGTTAACTCATTGAATGTATTCAAATCACAGATAGATAGATTTTTAACCAATAAGGGAATTAAGGGTTATGGGGAGCGGGCGGGTAAGTGGAGCTGAGTCCATGGCCAGATCAGCCATGATCTTGTTGAATGGCGGAGCAGGCTCGAGGGGCTAGATGGCCTACTCCTGTTCCTAATTCTTATGTTCTTCTGTTCTTATGTGACCAAAATAGTTCAGGAGCCCCAGGAACGAACGCAGCTCTGTTGTGTTACGGGGCCTGGGTGCTCTCTGGATCGCTTCCATTTTGGACACAGTAGGTCTGACACCATCTGCTGCTACCCTCCTCCCCAGGAATTCTACCTCTGGAGCTAAGAAGACACACTTCGCCTTTTTCAGTCGCAGTCCTACCCGGTCCAGTCTGCGTAGCACTTCCTCCAGGTTGTGGAGGTATTCTTCAGTATCGCGACCCGTGATGAGGATGTCGTCTTGAAAGACTACCATCCCTGGAATCAACTTGAGGAGGCTTTCCATATTTCGCTGAAAGATCGCGCGGCTGAACGAATGCCGAATGGACATCTGTTGTACTCAATTTGGGAGGAAAGTTACCAAAATAGTTCACGAGCCCCAGGAACGAACGCAGCTCTGTTGTGTTACGGGGCCTGGGTGCTCTCTGGATCGCTTCCGTTTTGGACGCAGTAGGTCTGATCCCGTCTGCTGCTACCCTCCTCCCCAGGAATTTTACCTCTGGAGCTAAGAAGACGCACTTCGCCTTTTTCAGTCGCAGCCCTACCCGGTCCAGTCTGCGTAGCATCTCCTTCAGGTTGTGGAGGTGTTCTTCAGTATCGCGACCCGTGATGAGAATGTCGTCTTGAAAAACCACCGTCACTGGAATCGACTTGAGGAGGCTTTCCATATTTCGCTGAAAGATCGCAGCGGCCGAACGAATCCTGAACGGAAATCTGTTATACTCAAACAACCCCTTGTGTGTCGTGATGGTGGTCAGCTTCTTCGACTCACTCGCCAGTTCCTGGGTCATGTGAGCTGAGGTCAGGTCCAATTTTGAAAAAAGTTTGCCACCAGATAGCGTCGCAAAGAGGTCCTCCGCTTTCGGTAGCGGGTACTGGTCTTGGAGTGACACCCGATTGATGGTGGCCTTGTAATTGCCACATATCCTGACCGACCCATCCGCCTTGAGCACCGGCACGACCAGGTTCACCCAGTCACTGAATTCGACTGGCGAGATGATGCCTTCCCTCAGCAGGCGGTCCAATTCGCATTCTATCGTTTCCCGCATCACGTACGGCACCGCTCTGGCCTTGTGGTGTACTGGCCTGGCGTCCAGGTTTATGTGAATCACTACCTTGGCCCCCATGAAAGTGCCGATGTCGGGTTGAAATAATGAGTCAAATTTGTCGAGGACCTGTGAGCATGATACTCGCTCCACAGAAGAAATTGCATTGACATCGCCCCATTTCCAGTTCATGACAGCAAGCCAACTCCTCTCCAGTAGTGCGGGACCGTCCCCCGGGACAATCCAGAGTGGCAACCTGTTCTCCGAATCTTTGTGGGTCACGGCTACCATGGCGCTGCCTAGCACCGGAATGATCGCCTTTGTATATGTCCGTAGCTGTGCGTCAATCGGCAATAATTTTGGCCTCCTGGCCTTGGACACCCACAACCTTTCGAACTGTTTGATACTCATCAGGGACTAGCTGGCCCCTGTGTCTAGCTCCATTAATACTGGGATGCCATTGAGGAGCACTTTCATCATTATCGGTGGCGTCCTGGTATATGAACTGTATATGTGCTCCACATGAACTCGCTGAACTTCAGCTTCCAGCGATTTCCCCCCGTATTAATTTGGCCTTGTAGGGCTTACATTGGGAACGTTCTCCTCGTACATCAACCTGGTTGTAGGCTTCCTGCACATACGCGCCAAGTGCCCGCAGTTTCTGCAGGTATATTGCTGATACCTGCAAGCTCTGGTTGGCTGTTTGCCTCCACACCTCCAGCATGAGCTGGAGGCCCCGTTGTTGGAAACAAAAGGTCCATTACCAGTCGATTGTCTCTGACTGTCTCTGTAACTGTCCTTGAGTGCACCATTAACAGGTGTTGATGGCCCCATTACTGCCCGCATTGTCCATTGCAATGGCATGAATCGCCGTTTAGCTAGCCATTGTCTCTGTTGAATTCCCCCTTTGGGTTTGACTACATGCTGGGGCATGTCCGATTGCCCTTGTCTGCCGAGAGAACTGTGTGCTGCGTTAACAATGTTGACTCCCTGGTCATTTTGAAAATGGGTGATAATCCGGCGATCTCAAAACCCATAATAAACGCCAAAGCTGGAAATAACGCCCATTTTTGGGCGATCTGCACAATAATGGAAACTCTAGCCCAAAGTTCTTTACATCAGTCCTGAATCTTTTCCCGGATTGTCCACGATACTCCAGCTGAGGCCTAACCAATGATTTATAAAGTTTTAGCACAAACTCTGCTTTTATATTCTATTCCTCTATTGATAAACCCAGTTAACCCGTATGTTTTTTAAACACCTTATCAACTTGCCCTGCCACTTATACGGATTTACGTATATGGACATCAAGGTCTCTCTATTCATCTACACTTTCAAAATTGTGTCGTTTATGTCATGTATTCAACTATCTTTGTAACCCATGTATAAGCTGACCTAAGTTGTACACCTTAAGAACATTGACCACAAGGGGCGAACTTGTGGGAGACACTCCTAACCTGGACTTTCAGATATAAAAGGGGAAGCTCCACCCACCTTCATCACTTGAGGTCTTGGTAATAAAGGTCACTGGTCACAGAGTGACCTTCTCTCAAGTATGGGCCTCTTGTGCATTTCTACTGTATAGCAAGGATAGATCATTTGGCGACGAGAAACTGGGACTTAAACCACGCGAGCATGGCCACTAGCAGCTCAGAAGAGAGGTACTGTGTTGGTGATTATCCATGTGGACTACGCAGGTCCTTTCATGGGAAAAATGTTTTTGGTTGCAGTAGACGCCTACTCCAAATGGATTGAGTGTGCCATTTTAAATTCAAGCACATCCTCTGCCATGGTAGAAAGTCTACGGGCAATGTTCGCCGCCCATGGTCTACCGGATGTCTTGGTCAGCGCCAATGGCCCGTGCTTCACAAGCACTGAATTCCAGGACTTCATAGCAGGCAATGGAATCAATCATTTCAGAACGTCAGCATTCAAGCCGGCCTCAAACGGCCATGCGGAACGAGCAGTGCAGATAATCAAACAGGGGATGCTCAGAATCCAAGGGGGTTCCCTACAAAGCCGCTTATCACGCCTCCTGTTGGCCAATAGATTCCGACCACACTCGCTCACAGGGGTTCCACCCGCAGAGCTGCTAATGAAAAGGATGCTCAAAACCAGGTTATCCCTTATACACCCTACTATGAAAGAAATTGTTGAGAGCAGGCGTCAGTCACAATGTGACTACCATGACAGGAATGTGAGGGCACGATGTATTGATGTCAATGACCCTGTTTTTGTCCTTAATTACACTGCAGGGCCCAAATGGCTCGCAGGCACTGTGATTGCCAAAGAGGCAATAAGGTTTTGGTAGTTAAACTTACCAATGGACAAATCTGCCGCAAACACGTGGATCAAACTAAAAGGAGGTTCAGTAGCCCCATAGAAGAAACAGAGGAAGAACACGATGTAGCGTTTACTCCACCACAGGTGACTGAACACCGGAACCAAGTGGAGGAGAGCCCAGTCACTGTGGGCAGTCTGGACAGGCCTGAGGCACCGCAAACAGCAGACACTCAGGCCAGCGCCCAACAACCAGAGCCCCAACTCAGGCGTTCTACAAGGGAGCATAAACCACCAGAGAGACTTAACCTGTGATCCCAATAAGAGTTTGGCGGGGAGGTGATGTCATGTATTCAACTATCATTGTAACCCATGTATAAGTTGACCTAAGTTGTACACCTTGAGAACATTGACCACAAGGGGCGAACTTGTGGGAGACACTCCTAACCTGGACTTTCAGGTATAAAAGGGGAAGCTCCACCCACCTTCATCACTTGAGGTCTTGGTAATAAAGATAACTGGTCACAGAGTGACCTTTTCTCAAGCATGGGCCTCGAGTGCATTTATACTGTATAGTAAGGATATATCAGGGGGGAATGGAAAGTGAGGTGCATGGCCACAGGAGTTATATTGGTGACAGTATTTTGATGTTGTTGCTGTTTTGTTGGGAGGTTTGGGGGAAGGGGGGAGGGGGAGGGGGTACCTTGCTTTATTGCATTTGTGTTTTTTGAAGTGTTGTTGGGGGTGTAAACAATGTTACAGTTGATTCAAATGTGTTAATTTTGTTGTGGGGTGGAGTGGGGGTGGGGTGGTGTGTTTTGTACAATTCTCAGTATGACTTAATACAGATATTACATTTCTTTCATTTTACATAACATTGTTGCACATTTTCTCAGAAAGGACGACTTCTCCCGGTAAGTGCGCAGGTGTACATTCTCATCCTCCTCCTGCTCAGTCTACCAGCTCTTTGATTGGGCACATAATGCTCTTCAATAAACCTTCTGCCATTTCTAGTCTGCAGCATGTGCGTAGTCATCAAGACAGGCTGAGAAATTACAGGCCCCATTACAATAACGATCAGCATTAGACCTATTGTTCACAAACAATAAACTTACCTGCTAAAGCAAATAAAATAAATTCAAATCGTCCACAGTATGATCAGATGTTCAAATCATCTTAAAATAACTCCAGATTACATCAAAACTCCCCAGAAGTTGAAGAAGCCTTTTTTATGAAAACTCCTCTGATTTACAACATGTTGTCCATACCGCTGGGTTTGGTTCAGGTGAGAGCAACTTTTTCTCAATGTTTGTTTTGGCGAGCAATATTTTCGGCGATATACGGGCGAGATGCCGAAAGTAACGCTCGGTGATATGTTATTTTCCATATTTCTGACGTTTATAGCAGGAAAAAAATGGGTGGGCGGTATTATTAATTCTTGGCATTAACAAAATGTCGAAACACTGGGCGATAAATGAGCGATAAATGGGTGTTAGTTTCCATTTTTTAGCGAAATGGGTGCTATCTGGGCGGTGTACCTCATCTCAGCATTAAAATGGACGTTAAGAGGGCACTAGCGATGCAAACCTAATGGAAAGTCGAGCCCTTAGAAATGGTACAGAGCAAGTTTACCAGGAAGTTAGCAGGGTTGAGAGTTTTCAGTTATGAGGAGAGGTTGGAAAAGTTAGGACTGTTCTCCTTGGAACAGAGAAGGTTCAGAGATGACCTAATAGAGGTTTTCAAGATGATGAGAGGTTTTGACAGAGTAGATAGAGAAAAATTATTCCCTCTGGCGAGTGTGTCAATAACTAAAGGTCATAAATTCAAAATCATTGGCAAAAGATTTACACGGGAGATGAGGAGAATTGTTTTCACTCAGAGTTGCCGGGATCCGGAATGCTCTACCTTTTCAAGGGCAATTAGGGTTGGGCAATAAATGCTGGCCTTGCCAGGGCCGCCCACACCCGGTGAATGAATAATTAACAACCTGAAAAGGTAGTGGAGCTGATTCCATAAATAATATTAAAAGGGAATTGGACAGATACTTGAGGATGAGGAACTTATTGGGTTACAGACAAAAAGCAGGGATGTGACAGTATAGTCACAACCGGCCGAATGGCCTCTTCTATGCTGTAAGTTTCTTTGATTCTATAAATAACACATTCAGAGACCAAAAAACGATTAAAACCCCAATGTAGCATCATAAGGTTGCAGAATAGCACTCGTCCTATAACATGAAGTAGAACTTTGCAGAAAAATTGAGCAGGTGGTTAGCATCAATAATACAAGGTACGTATTGATGGTAAAACTCTAAACGAAAACTAGAAGGAGATAAGTGCATTTGAACATGTGTTTAACACACACTCTTGTGGTTCAGATGACTAACAAACCGCTTAGTTTCTAATCCATCCAAACCCTAGGGCTGGATTTTAGACTTTTTGAATTTTGGGGCGAAAACAGAGGTGGGGAGGGAAAGTTACCGGCCAGGAATAGTTTGCACTTTGATAAGGAAGTTTTGGCACCTTGGCCCTGCGTCAGAGGGTGCAGCGTGAAGAAAGACTTTGTACACATTTCGTGGTGCAAGGAAATTTGCAAAATAAACTGCCGGGCCGTGTGCGCTCCGAGAGAGATCTTGGGGTGGGAGGGCTGGTGGTGGAGAAGGGAAAAACCTTTAAAAAAATAGACAAAAACATTCTGAACACATTGCCCGTGCCACCACAATAAAAATTGCTAAAAACAATTAAAAGAACAAACACTCACACTTACCTTCGGAGTACCTTATCTTCCTCTGCACAGTTGTCTATGCTGGACTGCACTGATTTCCCAGGCAGTCATTGTGGGTGCATTTCCGGGCGGACGGATTGAGCAAAAGTCCAAACTATTGCCGGTGTCGCAGCGAGAGGCATCGCACACCCGGCGCAGCTCTTCCCGGCGATGCTGCTCAGCGCCACCTCAAAAACGGACCAGAAGATCGCGACGGGGCGCAGGAGACCTGAACGCCGCCTTTCACGCCACTCCGGGGCGACACCCGGAGCACAAAGGACCTGAAAACCCAGCCCTTGAATGTGGGGACTGAAATGGGCAGTGAACCATCTGGCTTGCTGAAGTGTGAGGTCTGGGAGATTTTAATTTCCGGGCCTCATTTGCATGCTCCAACTTTGACTCCCACCCAAAGCTGGCGGGAATGACATTACTGCCAGTGGGCAGGAGTCAAATTTGGTGGGTGGGGAAAGGTCAAGCCACCGACTGGACCCATGGAAACGATCGCCAGCGAGGTAAGTACATATTAGGGTGGGGGTTGGGCAAGTCAGCGATCAAGGTGGGGAGAAGCCTGGGGCACAGGAGGCCTAAGGTATCCTTGTGGGGCCAAGAGGTGCAGGAGTGATCCTCCTGGCCCACAACAAAGTGTTAAAAATATATTTTTAAAGAACTTGCTTGGGCCTGGATTGTTGCTGTCGGGAGCTTTTTCTGATGGACTGGAGACCTTGAGGGCTGTAGGCAGGACCGTGGTTAAAATGATGTATGCATTTCGATGATGTCATCTGGACATGGCATTGCTATTTAACTGAAACCCCCAACCCCGCGCCTTTCAGTGATGGGCGACCTCACCGTGCTTAAAGTCAGCTAAGTAAAAATGGTGGAGAACAGGAACACAGCGTGAACACCATCTTACCCCTTAAAATCGGTCCTTTATTTTTTAATGAATAAAAAAAGCAGTAATTGAGTTTACGAAAGGTTATAATTCTATGTGTTTTTCAGCCTTGTAAAGCTTACTATTCGTTGCACGTACCTAACTGATGCAGTGAACATAAGTAAACAGTTCAATTTTCCACTTTGACCCACAAAAGATAACTGTCCATGTAACTTACTAGCACTCTTATTCAAGATGCATGTGAAATAACCATAAGAGTAATGAGACCATTCAGCTTTCAAGACAAAGCTCTGCAATTTTAAAATACATACAAAAGTATATATTTCTATCGATGAACAATTTTAAAACTAGACTACAAGAAAAACTATTTAAAAAGGAATTAAATTCCTTGCTCCTAATTTAACGTAAAAATAGGTGAATGCCTGTTTTCATAGAAACATAGAAACATAGAAAATCGGTGCAGGAGTAGGCCATTCGGCCCTTCGAGCCTGCACCACCATTCATTAAGGTCATGGCTGATCATTCCCTCAGTACCCCTTTCCTGCTTTCTCTCCATACCCCTTGATCCCCTCAGCCGTAAGGGCCGTATCTAACTCCCTCTTGCATATATCCAATGAACTGGCATCAACAACTCTCTGCGGCAGGGAATTCCGCAGGTTAACAACTCTGGGTGGAGAAGTTTTTCCTCATCTCAGTCCTAAATGGCCTACCCCTTATCCTAAGACTATGTCCCGTGGTTCTGGACTTCCCCAACATCGGGAACATTCTTCCCGCATCTAACTTGTCCAGTCCCGTCAGAATCTTATACGTTTCTATGAGATCCCCTCTCATCTTTCTAAACTCCAGTGAATAAAGGCCCAGTTGATCCAGTCTCTCCTCATATGACAGTCCAGCCATCTCTGGAATCAGTCTGGTGAACCTTCTCTGCACTCCCTCAATAGCAAGAACGTCCTTCTTCAGATTAGGAGACCAAAACTGAACACAATATTCCAGGTGAGGCCTCACTAAGGCCCTGTACAACTGCAGTAAGACCTCACTGCTCCTGTATTCAAATCCCCTAGCTATGAAGGCCAACATACCATTTGCCTTCTTCACCGCTTGCTGTACCTGCATGCCCACTTTCAGTGACTGATAAACCATGACACCCAGGTCTCGTTGCACTTCCCCTTTTCCTAATCTGCCGCCATTCAGATAATATTCTGCCTTCGTGTTTTTGCCCTCAAGGTGGATAACCTCACATTTATCCACATTATACTGCATCTGCCATGAATTTGCCCACTCGCCTAACCTGTCCAAGTCACCCTGCAGCCTCTTAGAGTCCTCCTCACAGCTCACACCGCCACCCAGTTTAGTGTCATCAGCAAACTTGGAGATATTACACTCAATTCCATCATCTAAATCATTGATATATATTGTAAAGAGCTGGGGTCCCAGCACTGAGCCCTGCGGCACTCCACTAGTCACTGCCTGCCATTCTGAAAAGGACCCGTTTATCACGACTCTCTGCTTCCTGTCTGCCAACCAGTTCGCTATCCACGTCAGTACATTACGCCCAATATCATGTGCTTTGATTTTGCACACCAATCTCTTGTGCAGGACCTTGTCAAAAGCCTTTTGAAAGTCCAAATGCACCACATCCACTGGTTCTCCCTTGTCTACTCTACTAGTTACATCCTCAAGAAATTCCAGAAGATTTGTTAAGCAGGATTTCCCTTTCATAAATCCATGCTGACTTGGACCAATCCTATCACTGCTTTCCAAATGCGCTGCTCTTTCATCCTTAATGATTGATTCCAACATTTTCCCCACTACTGATGTCAGGCTAACCGATCTATAATTACCCGTTTTCTCTCTCCCTCCTTTTTTAAAAAGTGCTGTTACATTAGCAACTCTCCAGTCCATAGGAACTGATCCTGAGTCGATAGACTGCTGGAAAATTATCACCAATGCATCCACTATTTCTAGGGCCACTTCCTTAAGTACTCTGGGATGTAGACTATCAGGCCCTGGTGATTTATCAGCCTTCAATCCCGTCAATTTCCCTAACACAATTTCCCGCCTAATAAGGATATCTTTCAGTTCCTCCTTCTCACTAGACCCTCGGTCCCCTAGTACATCTGGAAGGTTATTTGTGTCTTCCTTCGTGAAGACAGAACCAAAGTACTTGTTCAATTGGTCTGCCATTTCTTTGTTCCCCCATTATAAATTCATTTTATTTAATGACCTACCAACAAAATCACATTTCAAAATCTTGTTCCTGTCATTTCATTAATGGATTGTTAATCCTGGAAAAAAATAACCACTCACATCTTTCATTTAAAATGGAATTTTGGATGTTTAAACCTTTGATTTGAGTGCTGAAATGCTACCAGAGCAAATGGTAAATGGGGCATTGTCTGTGGCCATCGTGTTTGGCAGCTGTCAGAAACCATTACCGAGCCCCAATCCTATCCCTCTCCCTACATGTCCACTTAAGCTCAACCTAATGGTGCCCTACCTAACCCTGAGCTGAACTCCAAACCCGATATTCAGTCTGTTATGTATGTAACTATGTAATACTTGCCACCAGAGGGCGCAACTGTTGGAGTCCTAATGATCACCTGCACACACGTGCAGGGCCAGTATAAAAGGTTAGCTGCCATGTTGTTTAGGCACTCTGGAGTTGTAATAAAGAAGACTAAGGTCACACTAAGTTTAGCTCAGCGTACTCAGCCTCGTGGAGTTCTTCTATACACAACAACTGGCGACGAGTAACAGAATATGAACCTTCATGCAACCATGGCTGCCATTGGAATATTAGAGAGATTCATAGAGGGTGATGATTGGGAAGCCTTCGTCGAGCGTCTCGACCAGTACTTTGTGGCCAATGAGCTGGAAGGAGACACTAATGCGGCCAAGCGCAGGGCGGTTCTCCTCACCGTCTGTGGGCCTAAAATATACGGCCTCATCAAGAATCTGCTCGCACCGACAAAACCAATGGAGAAGGAATATACAGAGTTGTGCACGCTGGTTCGGGACCACCTGAAGCTGAAGGACAGTATCCTCATGGCTAGATATCGTTTTTACACGCACCAGGATGTGGCGGATTATGTCGTCGGCCTGAGACGCCTCGCGGGACCTTGCGATTTTGGAGCTGCCTTGGGGCAAATGCTGTGGGACTTTTTCATGCTGGGCATCAGCCACGAGGTCATTCCTCGAAAGCTGCTGGCTGCCGAAACCCTCGACCTGAGCAGGGCTATCACGATCGCCCAGGCATGCATGGCCATGGACAATGACACCAAACAGATATCTTCTCAACATCGAAGCTCACCAGCAAGTACTGTGCATAAAATGACGTCACTAGCAGGCCGAACTGCATATGGCAGGGCCTATACGTCTGCGGCTGCAAGACCTGTGATGACTCATAGTCTGCTATCGGGGATGAATGTGAATCCATTAGCACCGTGTTGGCGCTGTGGGGTAATCATCGGGCCCATCAATGTCGATTTAAGCACTACGTGTGCAAAGGCCGCGCAATGATGGGGCACCTCTAGCGAATGTGCAAATGTGCTGCGACATACCACGTGGCAGAGGATGATCGATCTGGTGCAGATCACGCAGCACAGGCAACTCAACCCGAGAAATAAGTGTATGGAATGCATACCTTCACCACCAAGAGCCCTCCAATAATGTTGAAAGTCAAATTAAATGGAGTTCCAGTATCCATGGAGTTGGACACGGGTGCGAGTCAGTCAATAATAAGCCAGAAGGCTTTCGAGAAACTGTGGGGCAGTAAGGCATAAAGGCCCAAAACTGAGCCCGATTAATACAAAGCTGCGTACCTACACCAAAGAGCTCATACAAGTCATTGGAAGTGTGGCAGTGAAGTTATCGTATGATGGAGCTGTGCATGACCTAACATTGTGGATTGTTCCAGGCAATAACCCAATGCTGTTCGGCAGAAGCTGGCTAGAAAAGATTAGATGGAATTGGAATTACATCAAAGCACTATCTTCAGTGGATGATGCCTCGTGTGCTCAAGTGCTAAGCAAGTTTCCCTCGCTAGTCGAACCAGGCATCGGCAACTTCACAGGCGCCAAGGTACAGATCCATCTAGGCCCCGATGCACGGCCCATCCATTACAAGGCTCGGGCGGTTCCGTACATGATGAGGGAGAAAGTCGAGATCAAACTGGACAGATTCCCGTGCGAAGGAATCATATCGCCAGTCAAGTTCAATGAGTGGGCCAGTCCAATTGGCGGGTTTGCTGAAATCTGTTCCTCGCACCATTGTGTTTCAAGACAACATCCTGATCACTGGTAATGACACCATCGAACATCTACACAACCTGGAAGAGGTTCTAAGTGGCCTAGACAGAGTGGGACTCAGGCTGAAACGCTCCAAGTTTATTTTCCTGGCACCAGAAGTTGAATTTTTGGTGAGAAAGATTGCAGCAGACGGCATCGGGCCCATAGACTCAAAGACAGAGGCCATCAAGAATGCATCCAGACCACAGAATGTGACGGAGCTGCATTCGTTCCTGGAACTCCTCAACTATTTCGGTAGCTTTCTACCCGGGTCAAGCACGTTGTTAGAGCCTTTGCACATGTTGCTATGTAAGGGTGACGACTGAGTTTGGGGCAAATCTCAAGACACAGCCTTTGAGAAAACCAGGAACCTGCTATGTTCAAATAAGTTACTTGTACACTATGACCCATGTAAACGTTTAGTGCTAGCTTGTGACACCTCATCGTACGGGGACTGCTGTGTGTTACAGCAAGCCAATGTATCGGGCAACCTCCAACCAGTTGTATATACATCTAGAAGTCTGTCTAAGGCTGAGAGAGCCGATAGTATGGTCAAGAAAGAGGCGTAGCATGTGTGTATGGGGTTAAGAAAATGCACCAATACCTATTTGGACTTCAGTTTGAACTAGAAACTGACCACAAGCCACTCATTTAGCTGTTTTCAGAGAGCAAAGGTATAAACACCAATGCTTCATCCTGCATCCAAAGATGGGCACTAACATTATCCACTTATGACTATGTTATTCGCCACAGACCAGGCACTGAAAACTGTGCCGATGCTCTCAGCCGGCTACCATTACCCACCACTGGGGTTGAAATGGCACAGCCCGCAGACTTGCTTCTGGTCATGGATGCTTTTGAGAGCGAGGGATCACCCGTCACAGCTCGCCAGTTCAGACCTGGACCAGCCAGGATCCTGTGCTATCATTAGTAAAGAGTTGCGTCCTAAATGGGAACTGGTCGGCCGCTCCCGGGGAAATGCAAGATGAAATTAAGCCGTTTCACCGACGCAAAGATGAAAAGTCCATCCAGTCAGATTGTCTCTTATGGGGTAATCGCATGGTTTTGCCAAAAAAATGCAGGGAAACGTTCATACGCGAACTACACAGTACCCACCAGGGCATTGTCATGATGAAGGCAATTGCCAGATCGCATGTTTGGTGGCCCGGCATTGACTCGGACTTGGAGTCATGCGTGCATCAGTGCAACACTTACTTGCAACTGAGCAATGCACCAAGGGAGGCTCCTCTGAGTCTGTGGTCATGGCCCTCCAAACCGTGGTCCAGGATCCACATAGATTTTGCTGGCCCCTTTCCAGGAAAGATGTTTTTAGTAGTTGTGGATGCTTACTCCAAATAGATTAAATGCGTAATCATGTCATCCAGCATGTCCACAGCTACCATTGAAAGCCTCCGGGCCGTGTTTGCCACCCATGACTTGCCCGACGTCCTTGTCAGCAACAATGGACCGTGTTTTACCAGCTCAGAATTCAATGAGTTCATGACCCGCAATGGCATCAAGCATGTCAGGTCTGTTTCGTTTAAGCCCGCGTCTAACAGTCAAGCGGAGTGGGCAGTCCAAACAATCAAGCAGAGCATGAAATATGTGACGGACGGCTCCCTGCAGACCCGCTTGTTTCGCATTCTGCTCAGTTACCAGACGTGACCCCAATCGCTCACCGGGGTTCCCCCAGCAGAATTGTTAATGAAGAGAACCCTCAAAACCAGGCTCCTCCTAGTCCACCCAGATCTAAACGATCATGTGGAAACCCGGCGACACCGGCAGAACATGTAACGATCGCGCGGCTGTTTCACATAATATTGATGTTAATAACCCTGTGTTTGTCCTGAATTATGGTCATGGTCCCAAGTGGGTTGCTGGCACTGTTTTGGCCAAGGAAGGAAATAGGGTGTTTATAATCAAACTGTTAAATAGCCAAATGTGCCGAAAGCATTTAGATCAGACCAAATTGCGATTTACTGACAACCAGGAACAACTTGAAGAGGACATCACCATCAACGATCCACCAACACACACCCAACCAGCAATCGACCTCGCTGTCAATCACGAGGATGAACCCACCGTTCCTGACAGTCCGGTCAGAACAGCCGCGGTGCAGTGCGGCAATGGTCCAACCAACTCACACACACCAGGGTTTGAACTTAGACGATCAACCAGGGAGCAAAGGGCTCTGGATCGCCTCAACTTGTAAATAACTTGTACCAAAGACTTTGGAGGGAGTGATGTTATGTTTGTAACTATGTAATACTTGCCACCAGAGGACGCGACTGTTGGAGTCCTAATGGTCACCTGTACACACGTGCAGGGCCAGTATAAAAGGTTGGCTGCCATGTTGTTTAGGCACTCTGGAGTTGCAATAAAGAAGACGAAGGTCACACTAAGTTTAGCTCACAGTACTCAGCCTCATGGAGTTCTTCTATACACAACACAGTCCATCACCAAGATCTTCTACTTCTATGTCAGAAACGTTGTCCATCTCCATCCTGTATTCACGCCCACTGTCCTTGAAACTTCATCATTGCCTTTGTCGTTTCGAACTTTTCCAATGCCCTACTTGCAGGCCTCCCAAGTTCCAGCTTGCACAAAGCCGAGTTCATCCAAAACTCAAATTGCCCACATCCTTTCCTGCACAATATACCCTACCTGCCCGATCCTTGTCAATCCTCACTGGCTCCCCAGGATGTCATCTGGACATGATGCATCAATTTCAAAAGCCACATCCTCATCTTCAATTACCGTTCAATTATCTTTGTGGCCTTACCCCTCTCTACCTTTGTGACTTCCCTGTCCCTACCCACACCTTCCCCTCTTTCAACATTAGTCTCCTGCTGGTTTCTCCCTCTCTCCATTCTACCATTGGTGGCAGCTTCTTTAGCCATTTTTTGCACCTGACCAACTGGATTCAGGTATAAGTGCAATTTATTTAACATCCTGCTCCTTGATGTGTTTGCATGACACTGATCATAACACTTGCTATGATCAAGCTTGGATGAATAAGGATGTGCAGAATTTGGGAACCAGCAGTAGAAAATGTTGTTATACAGCAAAGACATGCTGCTGCACATTGAACTGCCGGTGGTTTTTCTGCCCAGTATTTTTCACATGCTACAGCAGTATGACAAGCTGTCTAGCTACAAGATTACTCTGGATAAAAGAGAATTCATGCCATTAGAAAGAAATATGTGGTGCTTTCCATTTTGATGGACTTTTGATATAAAAACTATGTGCATCTAGAAATTAAAGTGTCACCCAGTTAGAGCAATTTTATGTTGCAATTTATTAATTAATATTGCAATCTATATCAGGACTCAGAGATCTGCTAGCTTACCAAGCTCATGATCAGATTCTAAAAAATCGTTGTGGTGAATATTCAATCAAGATTACTAAGTTGATTGCAAATAGTTCCAGTTGCTAATCCCTGACAAGTGTTTTTTCTGCATTTCTGTGGAATAAGAGCCAATTTCTAGTACAAGATTTTGCAGTATATTGAGGGAAATTTGAAAACTTTTTTATACTGAGCTGGTCCAAACCAATCCAATATTTATACAGCTTCAGCTTAAGCTCTTTTTGAGTCAATGAGCTATACAGATAACTTATCCAAAGCACTGATATAATATGTTGCATAATGTTTAGCATATTTTATATGCTTCAGTGTCATTACCTCCAGCATTAGTATTGACCACCTCAGTACTATTGGCAACCAAACCTTAACCAAGATTATACTTCATGACATTCAATGCATGGCAATGATGAGGCAGACAGCGAGATGCCATTTTTGCAAAGCTGACAACAGAATGGCACAACTCAGACAGCAATTTTTGGATAGTCGCATTTAATCGCACATCTGCTTCTCGCCTGAAGTTGCGGTACTATTTACGCATAAATAACGGCAAACGCCACAAAGATAAGCGGCATTGTAGGCAGTGTAGATGAAAGCATAACATTACAAAGCGATATTGATAGATTAAGTGAATGGGCAAAACTATGGCAAATGGATTTCAATGTAAGCAAATGTGAGGTCATCCATTTTGGACCTAAAACAGTTAGCCAGGAAGCCATGGGGTTCACTGGTGCAGGTTTGCGGCGTATACGTGCAATACCTGCCACACGAAAGGCCAACTTCAGCGTATGTGCAAAAGAAATCTGACTCACTGTGTTGCTGAGGAGATGGTAGATGATCCGCCATCCAGCGAGGAGCAGGCAGAAGAAGATGAGGTGCTTGGACTGTATACGTGTACCGACGATTCGGCCCCAGTGATTATGGAAGTCAAGATTAACGGAGTCCCAGTGAGTATGGAAGTGGACACTGGACCGGGTCCATCGTTGATGAGTCAGAGAACTTTTGATAAACTGTGGGTCAACCCAGCTGCACGACCCAAGCTGGTCCCGGTCACGGTGAAGCTGCGTACCTACACCAAGGAACTGATACCTGTTCTTGGCAGAGCGGATGTGCAGGTATCTCACGGGGGCGAGACGCACGGTTTACCTTTGTGGGTCATTGCAGGCGATGGGCCAACGCTACTAGGCAGGAGATGGATGGGGAAGGTCCGTGGGAGCTGGGAAGACTTAATTCCTCCACAGACCGCTGTCTCCCGGGTTCCCAAAGAGCAGCGCCGACCAAGCTGGAGGAGAAAGAAGCCACACACAGACGAGCAGACCCTGGAAGAGCAGGCGTTGAACGGCAAACCCATCGACGACCAACAAATCGGGGGGGCGCCGTGCGGAGAAAAAGTCGGGCGGCAGTGGTGGTGGCTACGGCAGCAGCAGGAGAGGCAGCAGTTATTGGGACAACAGTGGCAGAGGATGCCACGGTGACAGAGGAGGCTACGGAGGCGGCCGGCATAACTCGGGAGAACGCAACAGCTACTCGGGTGGGCATAAGAGCCAGAGCGGCGGATACAGCAGCAGTTACGGCGGTTACGGAGGCCACAGGGACTATGTCTGATCGAATCGTTCTTGGCTGCTGTTTTCGTCGCTGGAGATTTCTTGGCTGCTGCTTTCTTGGCTGCTGGCTTCTTCACCTTCTTTCCCCTGGGGATCCGTCGTAGCGATTTTGAAGGAGTCCGAGGCGCCCGTGCCCTTGATCTGCTTCAGAGAGCCATTCATCACATTCCTCTTCTTGCTGGGTGCCGTGGTTTGAGCGGCGGCGGCAGGAGGAGCCGTTCCGGCAGCTGCAATATCAGTCAAGTCCGCGACTCGCTCTTGGCCGTTTTTCTTTTTTTCTCTCTTCTTTATCCCCTCTATCTCTTCTTAACTGCAGCAAAACGTCAGACCAGTGAGCTCAAGATGGTGGCGAGCCTCGTGGCTGCAAAGAACAAAGGCAAGCAGTACAAAAAACTAAAATGGCGGCACCCAAGGGAAGCCTCGTGGGAACCACAAGATGGCATCTTAAAAGGAAAATGCACCCAGGAGCCTTAAAAGGGCCTTACACCGTTGGTGGTCCCCACAAAAAGACTTTTGTAAGGCAAGAGCGAGTCTAAATGTGTAATGTGATTTGTATGATGTAGTGATTTAGGATAAGAGTTGATATTTTGATGCTGAATGGTTACTGTGTTTAAAATGATGAATATGAATGATTTACGAAAAGAATTAATACCACGAGGTACAAATAAAAGAGTTAATGGGTCCGTGACTAACATGCCTAAGGGGCCAATGCGATTTCCGAATTTATGTGATTCATGCAATGGTTCAGCGGCTGCAGGTGAGCCACTAAGGCGACTACTGAGAACAGAGGCAATGCATTAGTTGCGATACCCTGTCTCAGCACAGCCATCACCTCGGGCAAAAAGGGGCAGTATACTGCCACCGTACCTCACCCAATGGAGCTGTGATTAAATAACTGTTCAGTGCATCTGCAACCTTTTGACATAACATCTATACCATATATCATATGTACCATACAAATGTACTGTCTATGTACACCTGCTTTCTGTTGGAGGTTATACTCGTGTACTTCATCACTCATGTAAGGACTGCAAATACCACATGCTTGCATCGGATTGCAAGCATAATCTCTATATGGGGGGGAAGAGGGAAGTGGATGGTCATGGACTCACATTCACAAACCAACCAGGACGAACAAGGCCAAGGTTACCGGCAATGGCTTTTGGAACTGGGGATGGGGGGGGAGTGAGATGTTACATTAAATGTATAAGTACAATGGTGCGCCACAGAGGGCGCTGTGGTGGGAGACCTGAAAGTACTTGCAAGACAGAGTATAAAAGACTGCCCACCACACCTGAGAGACACTCTGGAGTTGCACAATAAAGACGAAGGTCACAGCAGTTACTACAACACCAGACCGTGTGGAGTCAGTGATTTGAGTGCTACATACATTACAGCTCCCTCCAAGCACCTACCATGCGTTTGCTTATGATTGTGTGCAAGTTGTGGGCTGCATGTGCCCTACCTCACCCTCAGCGGACCACTTATGCCATTTATGATTGCAGATGAGACCCTGAGTGTGAATGAAAGCTAGGATGACACCCTTGAGGACACTGGGAGCCAAAGCCAGGCTGACAGCCTTGAGGCTACTGGAATCCAAAGCCAGGATGGCACCCCAGAGCCCATTCCATCTATTGCCAGAATCTCCGATGAGGCCAAGAAAGAGGGGGACTCTGCTGGCAGCACTGTGTCACTGCTTCCTACACTGTCACGCGCCAGCTCAGATACTGGGGGTGTTAGAATTAGCATAGGGGTCTGCACTGGATGATGCACCCAGTGCAGGCTGCAGCATAGTCAAGGGCAAAGGCAACGGCAGGTGCCATCTCTCCGAGAGGCAAGACCACATGCGAGTTCTGCTGCAGAGGACTCAAACAAGCCCATCAATGTTGGGGCTTATGATAAAAGGGTGGAGGCCATGCATTCCCAGATGTTGGGGGCAAGTAGTCAGGAGTGTGGCAGAGTCTGCCTCCCACATTGTGGACAGCTTTGCACACACCATGGAGCCCATCGTTGCCAGTGTGCAGACATTGATGGACTCTCAGAGTGACCGTGCGGATCCAGCTGTGATGTCGCGTGTCGTGGGCGATGTGGCAGCTGCCATTACAGCACAGGCGCAAGGGAACAAACGTCTGAGTGCTGCTTTGGGGAGGATGGCCGCTGCCCTGGAAGCTCAGAATGCTCTCATGCACTCTGGGTAACAGGCCACGGAGCTTCTTACTGCTGTCGTCTCCGTTGGCATCGAGACTGTGCCTGCTCTCATGCAGTCGCAGCTGGATGCCATTTCAGATCTGACTGCTGCAATCATGGCTGGGTCCATCACGGTCCACGGGGGGGTCTTCCGGTGTCGCGCCACACCACCGACATGTGCTCCCTCGGAATGGTGGGGATGGTGAGGTGCTGCCCCGAGGGAGTGGCACAGGCTCCTTGGACCAGAATCCTGATGTGCTCTTTAAGGATCACAGCAATCCTGAGCCGAGACCTCTCACTCAGCCATTGCTGCCAAGCATGGAATCACCCCAGTCAATCCCAACTGAACGCACCGATGAAGGTGTGCCTAGTCTGCAGCCAGCCCTTCCAGGGCCAGAGCTGGGCAAGGGCGCCCTAGGAGGATATCTGTAGGTTCTACACCTGGAACACAGCAGCCTTCTCAGAGCCATGATGCAGCCGCAGGGGAGACAATGCGGCATAGTTCAAGAATAGGTTTGCATAAGAGGGGTTATAAGGAAATGCATAAGAGTGCTAAATGATTATGCGTATGTTTTTAAACACCATTCTTTCTAGTGTAATAAATCTTTTTTAACCAATAAGGGAATTAAGGGTTACGGGGAGCGGGCGGGTAAGTGGAGCTGAGTCCACGGCCAGATCAGCCATGATCTTGTTGAATGGCGGAGCAGACTCGAGGGGCAAGATGGCCTACTCCTGTTCCTAATTCTTATGTTCTTATGTTCTTTATTTTGTGTTTCAATATCTGTGCAGGTCTCTCATTGCATTGTGGGCAATGATGTGTGAAAGGGCTCATTGGGTTGGCCATGGAAATGCAAAGATGCAGGGTGAAGTGCGCATGAACTCATCGGAAACGAGCAGCAATGAGACAGTTTTGCACTTCCTTTCAAGGTTTGGATGGTGACACTGCCTCCTGGTCCTCCTCCAGCGCCTCCTCCTCATGCTCGTCATGCTCCTGCACCTCAAAAGAAGAAATAGGAGCAGGAGTAGGCCATTTGAGCCCTTGAGCCTGCTCTGCCATTCAATAAGATCATGGCTGATCTGATCATGGACTCAGCTCCACTTCCCCGCCTGCTCCCCATAACCCTTGACTTCCTTATCATTCAAAAATCTGTCTATCTCCATCTTAAATATATTCAATGACCCAGCCTCCACAGCTCTCTGGGGCAGAGAATTCCAAAGATTCATGACCCCCTGAGAGAGGAAATTCCTCCTCATTTCCATTTTAAATAGGTGACCCCTTATTCTGAGACTATGCCCCAAATTCTAGATTCCCCCACGAGGGGAAACATCCTCTCTGCATCTACCCCGTCAAGTCCTCTCAGAATCTTATATGTTTCAATAACATCACCTCTCAGTCTTCTAAACTCCAATGAGTATCGGCCCAACCTGTTCAACCTTTCTTCATATGACAATCCCTTCATCTCAGGAATCAACCTCGTGAACCTTTTCTGAACTGCCTCCAATGCAAGTATATCCTTCCTTAAATAAGGAGACCAAAACTGTATACAGTATTCTAGGTGTGGCCTCATCAATACCCTGTACAGTTGTAGCAGGACTTCCCTGCTTTTATACTCCATCCCCCTTGCAATAAAGGCCAACATTCCATTGGCCTTCCTGATTACTTGCTGTACCTGCATGCTTACCTTTTGCGTTTCATGTACAAGAGCTCCCAGATCCCTCTGTACTACAGCATTTTGTAATCGCTCCCCATTTAAAGAATAATTTGCTTTTTTCCTACCAAAGTGGGCAACCTCACGTTTTCCCTCTTTATGGGGCCAATTTTCATCAAGGCCTCCGCCCGCCCAAGTGCCGCCCAAAATGCCGCTGATGGCTGCCTGTTATATATGTAAACTTGTATTTACTCTGTACAGCCACCAGAGGGCTCATCCCCTGGAATCCCAAGGGATCCCATAATCCCTTGGGAGCACAGGTATTTAAGGAAGCCTCTCAGGTTGGAGAGGCACTCTGGAGACCTGCAATAAAAGACTAAGGTCACACTTTACTTTGAGCTCACAGTGTTCAATCTGACTCTTTCTCCATACATAACACTGCCAAAGTACCAGACGGCACTTTGGGCAGGATATTAATGGCCGATTTCCCTCAAAGGTCGGCAGACGGCAAATGGATGACATATGCCGCCAATCTGGGTGGCAGCAGGTGGAAGGTCTCATTCCCGGCGGCAGAGGTGCTTGCCGCCCAAGTACCGCCGAGGATGGAGTCGGGCCCATGGAGGGACGAAGACCTGAAAAAACAACAGCAAAAATTTTTTAAAGTAGCCGAAGATCTCCAGGGGACCCCATGCAGGTAATTCGCTGTTGAAAAAAAGTATTAAAATGTTTACTTACCTTTTTTTCAGGCTCTTCATACTTACCGTTGGGGACAGACCAGCTTCCAGCCAGCGGTCCACCCCTGTTCTGCTGCCAAGTCCCGCCGACTCCCACCCACAGGAATCTGGGAGCTCGGCGGACGGGAGCTCAGTTGCGCCACTTGGCTGTCCGCTGACGACAGTGGGCGGTTCCCGGTGGCTCTCCCCTCCTGCCCGCTCCAGGCCACCCGGAAAGTGGCACTGGGCGGATCTGCAGGAGGAATGTCGGCGGCAGTGGACGGCAGTAGCGGACGGTGAGTGATTAATTTTGACCCCTATAGTCTATCTGCCAAATTTTTGCCCACTTGCTGAGCCTATCTCTATCCCTTTGTAGATTCTTTGTGTCCTCCTCACAACTTACTTTCCCACCTATCTTTGCATCATCAGCAAATTTGGCTACTTTACACTCGATCCCTTCATCCAAGTCATTACAGTTCCCTCACGATGTCCTTCAGGAATCGAAGTCTCCGGAGACATTGGTCATCCCTCTGATCCATGTAGGAGAACTGCTGCCTGTAGACCCTTGGACGATAGGGTCTTCTCCCCCACATCTATGCTCCCATCTTCCTATGGTGTCATTGCCTTCTCCCTCATGCTCTTGTTGCTCCTCATCCTCTGCAGCCTGCTGCTGGCAAGCATCTGCCTCCTGTGCACCCTGCCTTCTCTCGATTTTGCCCACTATCTGGTGCGGGGGTCAGTGTACCTGACCCTCCTCCTGCTGGCAGGTCCCTCCTGGCCACCTCTCTGGGTTGAGGACTGTCGCCATCTCCATGGCCTTCTGCATGTTCGGCAGCCATGTGTGCTGCATCCCTTGCCCGCTGCCTCTCGAGCCATAGGAGACAGCACTGTCTTTTCCTGTGTGCCTCCCTGCCACGCACAATGTGCAGGAGGCATTCCGCTGCCAGCACTGATCCCATTTAGTTTGCCTCCTCAAGTAGAGCCTCCACAATGATGGTTCTCTGTTTTTGAGATTGAAGACCCTCGCCAACTAGCACTCAATCCCACTCTGATCAAGGCAACTGGCAACGTTTTGAAAAGGTCGAAAAAATCTCGGCGACAAGAATGCTGCTACACACAACACGCCTTTAAAGGCTGCTGACAGTATTGAGCTGGCACTGTGTACCGACCCAAAAACCAGTCATTGGCACCGGCAGGCAGTCGGAAGACTTTTTGAAGTGAATTTACCTTGTGGGGCAGATCCGCTGCGGTGCGCGGTGTGGTGACATCGTTAACGACGCATCTGCAGGAGCGGCGCGGAAGTGGGTAGAGCGGGGTGGATCTTCACACTGCAATAAAAACCCATGAAGACAATGGCGCGAACATCGGCCAGTCCGCCGCGAGTCAGCGGCCATTCCGCGCCGCCCAATGGCCTCCGCTTTCAGTTAGCCAGAGGCCTTATCAGAAGGTGTAATTTCAGCCCCTTAATCTCTGTAAAAGGTTTCAGATTAATTTATAGTGATATTTTTAATTATAATCGCTTATTGTTTTTAGCTGAATCACTAATTGCATTTTAGCTGAATCATAGACAAATTTTAATCAGGAGTTTAAAATACTAATATTTTCAATATAACTGTAAGCTCCAAGGTTAATTCACAACACATTACATCCATCTGTTTCAATTTATCACTTACATGTATTTCTCAAAATCCAGATTGCATTGGCAAGCCAGCTCACATGCTGTGCTTATTTAAAGAAAAATGTCCTTACCCTTACAGTTGTCAACTTACAAAATACACTCTTCTCTTCTGAGGCAGTCGCTCAGAGTCGAGGATGACTTGCTTCCACACTAAAAATGAGTTCTCATGTGGCTGATGAGTCCTATGCGGGACCTACAGTCTCTGTCACAGGTGGGGCAGACGTTGGTTGAAGGAACCGGTGGGCGGGGTGCTTGGGGCTCCGTGCGCTCCTTTTGCTGCTTACACTTGGCTTCAGCTTGCTCTCGGCGTGGAGTCTCAAGGTGTTCGGCGCCTTCCTGAATGCTTTTCCTCCACTTTGTGCGGTCTTGGGCCAGGGATTCCCAGGTGTCGGTGGGGATGTTGTTTTTCAAGGAGGCTTTGAGGGTGTCCTTGAAGTGTTTCCTCTGCCTATCTGGGACTCGCTTGCCGTGTCGGAACTCCAAGTAGAGTGCTTGTTTTGGGAGTCTTGTATCAGGCATGCGGATGACGTGGCCCACCCAACAGAGTTGATCAAGCGTGGTCAGTGCTTCGATGCTGAGGATGTTGGCCTGAGCGAGAACGCTGACGTTGGTGCGCCTATCTGCCAGATCTTGCGGAGGCAGCATTGGTCGTACTTCTCCAGTGCTTGAGGTGCCTGTTATACATAGTCTATGTCTCTGAGGCATATAGGAGGGCGGGTATCACTACTGCTCTTTAGACCATGAGTTTGATGCCAGGTATGAGGTCCTGGTCTTCAAACACTCTCTTCCTCAGGCAACCGAAGGCTGCACTGGCACACTGAAGGCGGTGTTGGACTTCATCATCGACATCTGCCCTTGTTGACAGTAGGTTCCCAAGGTATGGAAAATGGTTCACGTTGTCCAAGGCCTCATCATGGATTTTGATAATCGGGGAGCAGTGCTGCGTGGCGGGGCAGGTTGGTAGAGGACCTTTGTCTTACGGATGTTTAGTGTAAGGCCCATGCTCTCGTACGCTTCGGTGAAGGTGTTGATGGTGACCTGATGTTCGTCTGCGTGCTGTAATTCAATGATAGAGGATGGGACGACCTTGGATTTGGCCTGGAGATGGCAGAGGTTGAACAGATTTCCATTTGTCCTGTAATTTAGCTCCACTCCAGCGGGGAGCTTACTGAATGAGGATGAGATGGAGCATTGCAGCAAGGAAGATCGAGAAGAGTGTTGGTGTAATGACACAGCCTTGCTTGGCCTGGTCCGAACGTGAATCGGGTCTGTGGTGAATCCGTTGGTCAGAATCACGGCTTGTATGTCATTGTGAAGCAGGCAAAGGACGGTGACAAACTTTTGGGGAAGCCGAATTTGAGGAGCACGCTCCATAATCCCGCACGGTTGACAGAGTCGAAGGACTTTGTGAGGTTAAAGATGGCTACGTACAGAGGTTGGTGCTGTTCCCTGCATTTCTCTTCAATTTGCCACACAGTGAAGATCATGTCCATTGTGCCCCTTAGTGGGTGGAATCCGCATTGCGACTCTGGAAGGAGTTCTTCAGCCACAGGGAGAAGGCAATTGAGGAGGATTCTCCCAATGACTTTCCCTGTGGCAGACAGAAGGGAAATTCCTCTGTAGTTACCACAATCAGACTTGTTATCTTTCTTGAAGATGGTCACGATTACCGGGTCTCTGAGATCCCCTGGCATGCTCTCCTCCTTCCAGATGAGAGAAATGAGATTGTGTATTCGTGCCAAAAGTGCTTCTCCGCCAGGTTCTAGTGCTTCAGTGAGGATTCCATCTGCTCCTGAGGCCTTGTTGTTCTTCGGTTGTCGGATGGCCTTTTCTACCTCATGCCGGGCTGGGGTTGTGCTGAGATGGTGGTGGGTAGCATGCTGTGGGATGGAGTAGAGGACACTCACATCGAAGATAGAGTCTTGGTTGAGGAGACCTTCGAAGTGCTTCTTCCAGCGAGCACTGACTACCTCTCTGTCCTCGATGAGTACCTCTCCATTCTTGGCCAGCAGTGATGTAGGGCCTTGGGTACTTGGGCGGTAGGTTGTCTTGATTGCACTGAAGAATCCTCGCACATCGTGGTTATTGGCTAGTTGCTGGGTCTCCTGCGCTTTCTCCACCAGCTTTAGGTCACGAGTTTTTTGTTGGACCTCGGCCTTCAGATGTCTGCAGAGCTGCTTTCTTGTTCTCGAGTTGTGTTGCTGTTTCCAGTCCAAGAATGCCTTGCACTTATGGCTTATTAGTTCTTGGATCTCTTGGTCATTCTCGTCGAACCAGTCTTGATGTTTCCTGGTCGAGTGACCGAGTGTCTCTTCGCAGGTGCTAATTAGGAGGTCTTGAGGGCAGACCAGGTGCTGTGGACACTCTGTGTCTCTGGGTCACTGGGTGTCGCCAGGTTGGTAGCGAGGCTGAATAGGGCTTTCTTAGCCGAGTCGCGGAGTGCTCCAGCGTTGATTTTCTTGCGGCATTGTTTCTGTTGCTGTCGCTGTTTTGGGGCTACCTTGATGGTGATGACAGAACGGATTAGGCAGTGGTCCGTCCAGCAGTCGTCAGCTCCTGTCATGGCGCAGGTGATGCACACGTCCTGTCTCTGGTCGTTCTCGTCGAACCAGTGGTCTCTTTCAATCACACCTCCCTGGAGGTCTGTGTCCTTTCCAACTCTGGCATTAAAGTCATCCAAGAGAATGAGCTTGTCGTCCATTGGTACTATCCCAGGTATTGTTCAAGGCTAGAGTCGAACTCCTCTCTGGTCTTGTCTATAGCTTCCAATGTTGGGGCGTGCGCGCTGAAGACCATAGCGCACTGGTTCCAGGCTAGGGTGAGCCAAAGAGTCACGTTCATTTAACCCGCAAAGGGAGTCTCTGAGACGGCCAACTAGTTCATTTTTTATGGCGAAGCCAACCCCATGAAGGCGGCAATCTTCTTCTGGTTTACCTTTCCAGAAGAAGGTGTAACCACCACCTTGTTCCTTAAGCTGGCCTTCCCCTGCCCACTGGGTCTCGCTTAGGGTGGCAATGTCGATGTCAAAATGTGTGCGCTCTCGGGCAACAATAGCAGTATGCCATTCCAGTCTGTCGCTGTTGGGGTTGTCCATGAGGGTCCTGATGTTCCAGGTCCAAAACTTAATTTTGAATGGTGGAAGATGCCTGTGCGTGAATTCTTTTAATGTGGAGTGGCCGTTGCACACCAGCTACCACATGGGCTTGACAGAGCAAGGTCTTGGTCCAGTGACAAGGGGTCTAAGACGACTGGAGATCAGGCTCTGCTGTATGGGCCTAGTACATACAAACATACATGCTCCTACTGTCCTCCTTTGTCCTTCCCGCAGGGCCTCTCTACCTGGGTTTCATAGGATGAAGTGGTGGCCTCACGAACTTGCTGTCAGCCCGTACTGCGCCACTCCTGGGCCACAACCCTACTGCTGGTTCACGCTGCACAGCTCCTGGGCCTCGACCTCCATTCCTCGCCCCTTCCAACCTCCAGGTCTCTCCGACCTCCGGGCCTCCCGCTGCTCTCCGACCTCCGGGCCTCCTGACATCGGTAGTGGGTAAAATGATGGAATCAATTATTAAGGATGTCATAGCAGTGCATTTGGAAAGAGGTGATATGATAGGTCCAAGTCAGCATGGATTTGTGAAAGGGAAATCATCTTTGACAAATCTTCTGGAATTTTTTGAGGATGTTTCCAGTAGAGTGGACAAGGGAGAACCAGTTGATGTGGTATATTTGGACTTTCAGAAGGCTTTCGACAAGGTCCCACACAAGAGATTAATGTGCAAAGTTAAAGCACATGGGATTGGGGGTAGTGTGCTGACATGGATTGAGAACTGGTTGTCAGACAGGAAGCAAAGAGTAGGAGTAAATGGGGACTTTTCAGAATGGCAGGCAGGCAGGGTACCGAAAGGTTCTGTGCTGGGGCCCCAGCTGTTTACACTGTACATTAATGATTTAGACGAGGGGATTAAATGTAGTATCTCCAAATTTGCGGATGACACTAAGTTGGGTGGCAGTGTGAGCTGCGAGGAGGATGCTATGAGGCTGCAGAGCAACTTGGATAGGTTAGGTGAGTGGGCAAATGCATGGCAGATGAAGTATAATGTGGATAAATGTGAGGTTATCCACTTTGGTGGTAAAAACAGAGAGACAGACTATTATCTGAATGGTGACACAGTTCGAGCAGTCAGTCGAGGAGGCGGGAGCTCGGAGCAGCGCGAGTCCGGGGTCGGCGAGAGGCCTATAAAGGCCAGCGGGAGTCGAGCAGTTCGAGCAGTCAGTCGAGGAGGCGGGAGCTCGGAGCAGCGCGAGTCCGGGGTCGGCGAGAGGCCTATAAAGGCCAGCGGGAGTCGAGCAGTTCGAGCAGTCAGTCGAGGAGGCGGGAGCTCGGAGCAGCGCGAGTCCGGGGTCGGCGAGAGGCCTATAAAGGCCAGCGGGAGTCGAGCAGTTCGAGCAGTCAGTCGAGGAGGCGGGAGCTCGGAGCAGCGCGAGTCCGGGGTCGGCGAGAGGCGTACCGGTGCAGCTACAGGGAGAAGGCAAAGAAAGAAACAAAGGTGACGTCACAGCCTAGGGGGTAAGTGATTGGCTGCTGATTGGTGAGTAGTTTTTCTTTTTCTTCTTATATCAGTGAGTAACTTTTAACATTGTTGTTGCCAATTTAAGTGTATCTAAGGGTTCAGTCATGGCAGGAGAGCTCGGTCGGGTGTTATGCTCCTCCTGTACCATGTGGGAACTCAGGGACACTTCCGGTGTCCCTGACGACTATATTTGCAGGAAGTGTATCCACCTCCAGCTCCTGACTGTCCACGTTGCGGAGTTGGAGCTGAGGGTGGATTCGCTCTGGAGCATCCACGATGCTGAGAATGACGTGAGTATCACGTGTAGTGAGTTGGTCTTACCGCAGGGAAAGGGTCCACAGCCAGATAGGGAATGGAAGACCAGCAGGAAGAGTAGTGCAAGGAAGGTAGTGCAGGGGTCCCCTGTGGTCATCCCCCTGCAAAACAGATACACTGTTTTGAGTACTGTTGAGGGGGATGACTCATCAGGGGAGGGCAGCAGCAGCCAAGTTCATGGCACCATGGCTGGCTCTGCTGCACAGGAGGGCAAGAAAAAGAGTGGGACAGCAATAGTGATAGGGGATTCAATGGTGAGGGGAATAGATAGACGTTTCTGCGGCCGCGACCGAGACTCCAGGATGGTATGTTGCCTCCCTGGTGCAAGGGTCAAGGATGTCTTGGAGCGGGTGCAGGACATTCTGAAATGGGAGGGAGAACAGCCAGTTGTCGTGGTGCACATTGGTACCAACGACATAGGTAAAAAAAAAAGGGATGAGGTCCTACGAAACGAATTTAAGGAGCTAGGAGCTAAATTAAAAAGTAGGACCTCAAAAGTAGTAATCTCGGGATTGCTACCAGTGCCACGTGATAGTCAGAGTAGGAATCGCAGGATAGCGCAGATCAATACGTGGCTTGAGCAGTGGTGCAGCAGGGAGGGATTCAAATTCCTGGGGCATTGGGACCGGTTCTGGGGGAGGTGGGACCAGTACAAACCGGACGGTCTGCACCTGGGCAGGACCGGAACCAATGTCCGAGGGGGAGTGTTTGCTAGTGCTGTTGGGGAGGATTTAAACTAATATGGCAGGGGGATGGGAACCAATGCAGGGAGACAGAGGGAAACAAAAAGGAGGCAAAAGCATAAGACAGAAAGGAGATGAGGAAAAGTGGAGGGCGGAGAAACCCAAGGTAAAGAACAAAAAGGGCCACTGTACAGCAAAATTCTAAAAGGACAAAGGGTGTTAAAAAAACAAGCCTGAAGGCTTTGTGTCTTAATGCAAGGAGTATCTGCAATAAGGTGGATGAATTAATTGTGCAAATAGATGTTAATAAATATGATGTGATTGGGATTACGGAGACGTGGCTCCAGGATGATCAGGGCTGGGAACTCAACATTCAGGGGTATTCAACATTCAGGAAGGATAGAATAAAAGGAAAAGGAAGTGGGGTAGCATTGTTGGTTAAAGAGGAGATTAATGCAATAGTTAGGAAAGACATTAGCTTGGATGATGTGGAATCTATATGGGTAGAGCTGCAGAACACCAAAGGGCAAAAAACGTTAGTAGGAGTTGTGTACAGACCTCCAAACAGTATTAGGGATGTTGGGGAGGGCATCAAACAGGAAATTAGGGGTGCATGCAATAAAGGTGCAGCAGTTATAATGGGTGACTTTAATATGCACATAGATTGGGCTAGCCAAACTGGAAGCAATGCGGTGGAGGAGGATTTACTGGAGTGCATAAGTGATGGTTTTCTAGACCAATATGTTGAGGAACCAACTAGGGGGGAGGCCATCTTAGACTGGGTGTTGTGTAATGAGAGAGGATTAATTAGCAATCTCATTGTGCGAGGCCCCTTGGGGAAGAGTGACCATAATATGGTGGAATTCTGCATTAGGATGGAGAATGAAACAGTTAATTCAGAGACCATGGTCCAGAACTTAAAGAAGGGTAACTTTGAAGGTATGAGGCGTGAATTGGCTAGGATAGATTGGCGAATGATACTGAAGGGGTTGACTGTGGATGGGCAATGGCAGACATTTAGAGGCCGCATGGATGAATTACAACAATTGTACATTCCTGTCTGGCGTAAAAATAAAAAAGGGAAGGTGGCTCAACCGTGGCTATCTAGGGAAATCAGGGATAGTATTAAAGCCAAGGAAGTGGCATACAAATTGGCCAGAAATAGCAGCGAACCTGGGGACTGGGAGAAATTTAGAACTCAGCAGAGGAGGACAAAGGGTTTAATTAGGGCAGGGAAAATGGAGTACGAGAAAAAGCTTGCAGGGAACATTAAGGTGGATTGAAAAAGTTTCTATAGGTATGTAAAGAGAAAAAGGTTAGTAAAGACAAACGTAGGTCCCCTGCAGTCAGAATCAGGGGAAGTCATAATGGGGAACAAAGAAATGGCAGACCAATTGAACAAGTACTTTGGTTCGGTATTCACTAAGGAGGATACAAACAACCTTCCGGATATAAAAGGGGTCAGAGGGTCTAGTAAGGAGGGGGAACTGAAGGAAATCTTTATTAGTCGGGAAATTGTGTTGGGGAAATTGATGGGATTGAAGGCCGATAAATCCCCAGGGCCTGATGGACTGCATCCCAGAGTACTTAAGGAGGTGGCCTTGGAAATAGCGGATGCATTGACAGTCATTTTCCAACATTCCATTGACTCTGGATCAGTTCCTATGGAGTGGAGGGTAGCCAATGTAACCCCACTTTTTAAAAAAGGAGGGAGAGAGAAAACAGGGAATTATAGACCGGTCAGCCTGACCTCAGTAGTGGGTAAAATGATGGAATCAATTATTAAGGATGTCATAGCAGTGCATCTGGAAAATTGTGACATGATAGGTCCAAGTCAGCATGGATTTGTGAAAGGGAAATCATGCTTGACATATCGTCTGGAATTTTTTGAGGATGTTTCCAGTAAAGTGGACAAAGGAGAACCAGTTGATGTGGTATATTTGGACTTTCAGAAGGCTTTCGACAAGGTCCCACACAAGAGATTAATGTGCAAAGTTAAAGCACATGGGATTGGGGGTAGTGTGCTGACGTGGATTGAGAACTGGTTGTCAGACTGGAAGCAAAGAGTAGGAGTAAACGGGTACTTTTCAGAATGGCAGGCAGTGACTAGTGGGGTGCCGCAAGGTTCTGTGCTGGGGCCCCAGCTGTTTACATTGTACATTAATGATTTAGACGAGGGGATTAAATGTAGTATCTCCAAATTTGCGGATGACACTAAGTTGGGTGGCAGTGTGAGCTGCGAGGAGGATGCTATTAGGCTGCAGAGTGACTTGAATAGGTTAGGTGAGTGGGCAAATGCATGGCAGATGAAGTATAATGTGGATAAATGTGAGGTTATCCACTTTGGTGGTAAAAACAGAGAGACAGACTATTATCTGAATGGTGACAGATTTGGAAAAGGGAAGGTGCAACGAGACCTGGGTGTCATGGTACATCAGTCATTGAAGGTTAGCATGCAGGTACAGCAGGCGGTTAAGAAAGCAAATGGCATGTTGGCCTTCATAGCGAGGGGATTTGAATACAGGGGCAGGGAGGTGTTGCTACAGTTGTACAGGGCCTTGGTGAGGCCACACCTGGAGTATTGTGTACAGTTTTGGTCTCCTAACTTGAGGAAGGACATTCTTGCTATTGAGGGAGTGCAGCGAAGATTCACCAGACTGATTCCCGGGATGGTGGGACTGACCTATCAACTGGGCTTGTATTCACTGGAGTTCAGAAGAATGAGAGGGGACCTCATAGAAACGTTTAAAATTCTGACGGGTTTAGACAGGTTAGATGCAGGAAGAATGTTCCCAATGTTGGGGAAGTCCAGAACCAGGGGTCACAATCTAAGGATAAGGGGTAAGCCATTTAGGATCGAGATGAGGAGAAACTTCTTCACCCAGAGAGTGGTGAACCTGTGGAATTCTCTACCACAGAAAGTAGTTGAGGCCAATTCACTAAATATATTCAAAAGGGAGTTAGATGAAGTCCTTACTACTCGGGGGATCAAGGGTTATGGCGAGAAAGCAGGAAGGGGGTACTGAAGTTTCATGTTCAGCCATGAACTCATTGAATGGCGGTGCAGGCTAGAAGGGCTGAATGGCCTGCTCCTGCACCTATTTTCTATGTTTCTATGTCATGGTACATCAGTCATTGAAGGTTGGCATGCAGGTATAGCAGGCGGTTAAGAAAGCAAATGGCATGTTGGCCTTTATAGCGAGGGGATTTGAGTACAGGGGCAGGGAGGTGTTGCTGCAGTTGTACAGGGCCTTGGTGAGGCCACACCTGGAGTACTGTGTACAGTTTTGGTCTCCTAACCTGAGGAAGGACATTCTTGCTATTGAGGGCGTGCAGCGAAGGTTCACCAGCCTGATTCCCGGGATGGCGGGACTGACCTATCAAGAAAGACTGGATCAACTGGGCTTGTATTCACTGGAGTTCAGAAGAATGAGAGGGGACCTCATAGAAACGTTTAAAATTCTGACGGGGTTAGACAGGTTAGATGCAGGAAGAATGTTCCCAATGTTGGGGAAGTCCAGAACCAGGGGACACAGTCTATGGATAAGGGGGAAGCCATTTAGGACCGAGATGAGGAGGAATTTCTTCACCCAGAGAGTGGTGAACCTGTGGAATTCTCTACCACAGAAAGTTGTTGAGGCCAATTCACTAAATATATTCAAAAAGGAGTTAGATGAAGTCCTTACTACTAGGGGAATCAAGGGGTATGGTGAGAAAGCAGGAATGGGGTACTGAAGTTGCATGTTCAGCCATGAACTCATTGAATGGCTAGAAGGGATGAATGGCCTACTCCTGCACCTATTTTCTATGTTTCTATGTTTCTATCCTCCGACCTCCGGGCCTTCCACTGTCCTCCAACCCCTGGGGCTCCCGCTGTCCTCCGACCTCCGGGCCTCCTGCTGTCCTTCGACCTCTGGGCCTCCTGCTGCTCTCCAACCTCTGGGCCTCCTGCTGTCCTCCGACCTCCGGGCCTCCTGCTGTCCCCCGACCTCTGGGCCTCCCGCTGCTCTCCAACCTCTGGGCCTCCCGCTGTCCTCCGACCTCCGGGCCTCCTGCTGTCCTCCGACCTCCCGCTGCTCTCTGACCTCTGGGCCTCCCGCTGTCCTCTGACCTCCCGCTGCTCTCCGACCTCTGGGCCTCCCACTGTCCTCTGACCTCCCGCTGCTCTCCGACCTCTGGGCCTCCCGCTGTCCTCCAACCTCCTGCTGCTCTCCGACCTCTGGGCCTCCCGCTGTCCTCAGACCACTTCTGGGCCCCGACCCCGCTGCTGGGCTCGACCTCGCACCAAAATACACTATCACCGAATACAAGGGGTTAGACTTTCCACTTTCTGGATCAGGCTGAAAAAAATGGGCCTTGTTACAGCGATGCGGGACCTATCGCCCGTACTGATCGCTGGCACAAGGCCCATTTTTTTTCGCGATTTTCCACTCGGCCTTAGCCCAGCGATGTCAAATGGGCGATGTCATTTTGCGGTGATCTCACGATCGCCCAAAGAAAACGGAAGTGAATGGAAAAAAAAGCTTCCCTAGCAACGCATTACTGCGCATGTGCAGGTTGATTTTCTTTTCAGGTTGATGCTTCTTCCCATGTTTTGGGAGGTCAGGGGTCATCACGCATACTCAGAAGCTCTGTGAGGGTCGGGGAGGGAGAGAGAGAGAGGAGAAAGCATTTTGTGGTCTGAATAATCTGATAATAATCGACATGGAGGGATCATCTGAGAGACGTAGGGTCAAGCCCTTCAGCGAGGAGGCCAATGAGGCCCTCATGAATGCTGTCAGCACCAGGTGGGAGGATCTGACATGGGGTGGGCATGGGAAACCTCCACCCCGTGCATATTGCAGGATTTGGTCTGACATTGCCGACGTGGTCACGTCGGCATCTAATGAAACACGCACATCGGACCAGTGCCTCAAACGGTGGAACAGCCTACTGGCAGCTGCGAGAGCAAGTTGAAATTTATATTTATGTATTATTTAATGATCTAACCAGTAACTAGAATCTGCAATGTTATTTGGTTACATTTAAACATAACTAAATTATGACTAAATTTATGCAACCCAGCATAAAGTTAAATGTTGTAGTGTGAAATATGCAACATAATGCTAATTTTTTAAAGAACATTTAAATCTGTCAGTCTTAAATGTCTTCAATGTCTTAAATTGCCTGATCCATTTGCTTATGCCGTGCAATGTTATCGTATCATTTACAGAAGAAGATCTCGATCAATAATCGGGAGCAACGCAGGACGGGCAGGGGCTCTGTCATGATGCACAGTTTAAGTGCTTACAAGGAGCTCGCGGTGGCCTTGGTGGGGCCAGAAAGCTGTTCAGTCATTTCCCGTGGTGTGGTCGAACCCACCCTTGAGACATGTGAGTTATGAGAAATGTGCATTGTGCAATGTGTGAATCATTAGTAAATACTGGAAATATCGTAGTTACGCATGTAACGTTATGCAATTAAAATGTAATTTGATGTTATGCAATGTTATGCAATTACAATGTAATGTTATGCAACTATAATATAATCTGATATATAATGGTGATGTACTATAGATGTTCGAATGAGGTCATGTTAGGTCATGTTAAACCTTGTGATCACTTGTGCATATGGGGTAATGGAAAGCATTGCAATGTTTTGAGTTCGAGAAAAATTGTAATGCAATGATTTGAATAGTTAATCATTGTTTATCAAATTAAAGGTCACGTGGTCGTCGAGTCAGTGGAGTCCACTACCACTGACCCGTCTCCAACATCGCAGGAGGCTGAAGAAGAAGAGGAGCCACTGTAGACTCCTGCTGCTGTGCTTCAGTAGGAGGAGGAGGAGGAGATGGAGACGGAAGAAGAAGAGATTTTTTTTGTAGGCGGGGGGGGGGGGAAACAACCTGCGGCCATCTCGGTTGAGATGGAAGAAGCACCGGGACCAAGCGGTGTGCAGGTGGCGAAGCCAAGGCGCGTCATATTGCAAACGCCGACCCCACGGAGGTCTGGTCAACATGGCGAGCAATCGCCTGCCTTGGAGGGCCAGACAGAGAGCTTGATTTCCCTGTGCAGGGAGATGGTCGCAATTGGTTGCGACCTTATCCAGGGGTTCGTGGGATTCCCTGCGAACTGGAGCCAGTTTCCAGCATTCTGGAGCGAGTTCTGCCATAACTTCTCCAACTGGCCTTCTGAGCAGTCACAGACTGCAAGGGAGACCTTGGAGGCTATTCGACAGCAGACAGCCGCAACCAATGCCCTACAGCATCCGTTATTGGCTGGACACGGCGCTGCACCCCAAGGTGTCGTGTCTGCTCGCAACGACACCCTGAGCACGCAAGCGAGTACGGAGGGCACAGTTCCTCCTGACTCGGAAGTAGAGCCTCAGGCTTACGCTTCCTCTCCGTCACCTCCACCACAGCAGGAAGTCTTGAGATCCCACTCTGCACGATGTCTTGGTGTCGGTCTGCGTAGACCAAAACGGGCGGCTGGGGTGCGAACACGGGGTGGGACAGGATCTGGAGGGAAATGTGGCCGCAGGTAGGGAGGGGGGAGTACTTCTCTATAGTTCACTTGTTTTAAAATGTTCACTTGTTATTACCAATTTATAATACTCTTATTATTGTTATTGTTATTGTTACTAAATTGGCCAATTGCATTTAATAGTTAAATGTTCACTTGTTCACTTGTTATCATTACTTAACTGTTCACTTTCCATTCTTTCTGAAATGGTCACTTGTTATCATTACTGAAATGGTCACTTGTTCTTTAAAATGTTCAATTTCTTCTTCTAACGTTTTGGGGATTTTGAGGAAAGGGTGGTTTGGTGCGGGGGATGGGGGATTGGAGAGAGGGTGTTATTCCTTAGTTCGTAAAAAAAATTTTGTTTGTTAATAAAAAAAAAAATTCTACAACTTTTGTTCCTTCTCTCTTATTTACATAAGTTTTACAACATACGGTTCTTCATGCAGATTTGTTTGTTTATTCTGTTTCACCACGGAATATCATTTAATAACTTCACTATGTAAAAGCTATTTACTAAATAATTCCAATATATGAGATCTATTTAGCATAAATAAGGTGATAATACCTATTTATATTCCCTGTCCCAAATTTCTGAGTACAATTGGCTTCAATTTTACTCTCTAAATAACTCAGAACAATTCTCCACCCTTCCTCAGAGGCTAAAAATGGTGCCCATCTCCCTCTCTAAGGCCCTGAAAAAGCAACTATTTTTGAGCACTCTTTTGAGCCTTGCATCGGCTCAGCGAAGTGCATGCTAAGTGCTAAAACTTGGGATGGGCCTTGTGTGAGCGATCATTTGGGCGATCATCTCAGCGATCAAAGTGGAAACTTGGGGGTCTATTTTTCCGGCGATATTTTGGGGCTAGTTTTGTAGAATTTACCAATATTTCGCAAAGATTCCTGGTACCTTTCCCCTGCAGAGGAGAATAATCCCTTTCTGGACTTTTAAAATGAGTTTAAAAGGGCAGACGAAGCCTGCAGGGGATAAAAAGGGATGCATTCATGGAGACCCCCCCGCCCCCCAGTGTTTGGACTCAGAGGAAAGGGAATTCAAAATGGACCTAAATTACAGAAGCCTGAGATCCCCTAAACATCTATATAAGTAATCTTACATTATTATATATAACTGTATCCCAACATGCTATACATGACTGTAATAAGATATGACCTGTAACCACCAGCATACCTTACCACCAGGGGTGCACTTGCAAGAGACAGGTATATAAGGACAGGTCTCAGGCAAGTGTAGCATTCCAGAGCTGTGAAATAAAGGTGCAGGCCCAGAGTGACCTTGACTTCACTACATGCCTCGTGTGAATCTGTACTGAGGGGACAGGGCTTTCCAGTGGCGAAGGGTTACGGGATTACAGAATCCACAGAATGGCGAACAACGGATCAGATGAAAAGTACAATGCGGGAGACAATTGGGAGGACTTTATAGAAAGGCTCCAGCAAAGCTTTGTAACCAAAGACTGGTTAGGCGACGATAAGGCAGACAAGAGAAGAGCCCATCTCTTGACCAGCTGTGGCTCGAAAACATACGCTTTAATGAAGGATCTGTTGGCACCCGAGAAACCAGCAAGCAACTCGTTTGAAGAATTAAGCACACTGGTAAGAGACCACCTGAAGCCAGCGAGCAGCCTGCACATGGCCAGACACAGGTTCTACAACTACAGATGCTGTGTGGGCCAGAGCATACTCGACTTTGTGGCGGAACTTCGGAGGTTGGCTAGTTTATGTGAGTTCTCCGATGAACTGAGGAGAGAAATGCTGAGAGACTTTTTCATTGAAGGAATAGGCCACACAGGCATATTCCAAAAGCTCATAGAGACCAAGAACCTGACCTTAGAGGCAGCAGCACTGGTTGCACAGACATTCTTGGTAGGGGAAGAAGAAACGAGGTTGATTTACAATGCAGGTACGACAACTAATGAAATATCGGAAGAAGAAGTTCACAGCACTAAACAAGCTGCTAACCCCACACACAGACAAAACTGTGAGAACAGGCTCTTGATAGCAGGCAGAGGCCATCAAGGGCCACAGGAATGGCCGTTCACACCTCATCAACCCACAATGCGAGCAATCAACTACAAACTGAGAGAAGCTCAAGAGAGATCAGCCAGACGCAGCTCATTCTTTGGGAACTCCTTGAACAATGGAACAGGTCTGTGCTGGAGGTGTGGGGGTGAGCACTCGTCAAGGGGATGTCGATTTCAGCAGGCTGTTTGCAGAAATTGTGAATATATAGGGCATTTGGCCCGCATGTGCAAATAAACGGCAGCTCGGCTGGTATACGAATCGGATGGGTCGGAAAGCGGACCAGCAGATGGTGCAGACAGTACCCGGGACACCGGTGTACAGCGGGTCAACATGATCAATGGCCGCTGCTCCTACAACAGGACGCCTCCTATAATGATGAGGGTCCTACTCAACGGGATATCTGTCAACATGGAGCTGGATACGGGAGCGAGTCAATCTCTCATGGGCGCTCAACAATTTGAACAACTGTGGCCGCATAAAAGAGACAGACCAAAACTCACAAGGGTCGACACCACACTAAGGACCTATACCAAAGAAATCGTACCAGTCCTCGGCAGCGCCATGCTCTCTGTCACACACAAAGGGACAGTGAACCGACTTCCCCTGTGGGGAGAAGCTGGCTGGCAAAACTAAACTGGAAATGGGATGATGTCCATGCCATGTCATTAGAGGAACAGACCTCCTGCTCAACAGTTATAAAGCGATTTGAACATCTCTTTCAGCCAGGTGTGGGCACTTTCAAAGGGGCCAAAGTCAAAATCTACATCACACAGGATGCTAGACCGGTCCATCACAAGGTCAGAGCTGTACCCTATGTGATGAGGGAAAAGATTGAACACGAACTAGACAGGCTTCTGCGGGAAGGCATTATATCACCTGTGGAATTTAGCGACTGGGCAAGTCCCATCGTCCCAGTCATGAAGCCTGATGGATCCGTACGAATCTGTGGGGACTACAAATCTACCATAAACAGAGTCTCCCTACAGGACCAGTATCCGCTGCCCAGAGCGGAGGAATATTTGCCACATTGGCTGGAGATAAACTTTTCTCAAAATTAGACCTCACATCTGCGTATATGACGCAAGAATTGACCGAGGAATCCAAGCTACTCACCACCATCAACACACATCGAGGCCTTTTTATGTACAATCGATGCCCATTCGGCATCAGGTCGGCAGCTGCCATATTCTAGCGCAACATGGAGAGTCTGCTCAAGTCCATCCCGGGGACGGTTGTATTTCAAGATGACATACTTATCACAGGCAGGAACACCGACTCCCATCTCCGTAATTTGGAGGAAGTACTAAAGCGGTTGATTCGGGTAGGCCTACGAGTCAAGAAATCCAAGTGCCTGTTCCTCGCATCCGAGGTTGAATTTTTTGGCCAGAAGAATTGCCGCTGATGGAATCCGCCCAACAGAGTCCAAAACAGAAGCAATTCACCTGGCACCCAGGCCCCGGAATGTCTCAGAACTGCGCGCCTTTCTCGGGCTACTCAATTACTTTGGGAACTTTATGCAGAACTTAAGCACGCTGCTGGAGCCTCTCCACGTGCTACTCAGGAAGGGGTGCGATTGGTTTTGGGGGGACGCCCAGGAACGTGCCTTCAACAAGGCACGCAACCTTCTGTGTTCCAACAGTGTTTTGACTTTCTTTGACCCAGGTAAAAAGCTAGTTCTCGCATGCGATGCATCAGCGTATGGGGTCGGGTGCGTTTTGCAACATGTCAATAGTGCGGGCAAATTACAACCCATAGCTTATGCCTCCAGGTCACTTTCGCGGGCGGAGCACGGGTACGGAATGGTAGAGAAGGAGGTGCTCGCGTGCGTGTACGGTGTCAAAAAGGATGCACCAATACCTTTTTGGGGCCAAGTTCGCATTAGAAACTGACCACAAGCCCCTCATGTCCCTCCTATCCGAGAACAAGGCAATAAACGCCAACGCCTCGGCGCGAATTCAACGGTGGGCACTCATGCTGGCGTCCTACGACTATACTATAAGGCATAGACCAGGCACAGACAACTGTGCCGACGCGCTCAGCAGGCTACCCCTGGCGACCACGGAAGGGTCTGACGAACAGGACTTGAGATAGTCATGGCAATCAATGCCTTTGAGTCCACAGGTTCACCCATGATGGCTCGCCAAATCAGAGCCTGGAGGCCAGCGACCCCACGTTATCCTTAGTAAAAAGATGTGTCCTAACCGGTGACTGGGCAGAGGCTCGCGATGTCTGCCCCGAGGAATTAAAACCCTTTCACATGCGCATGCATGAGCTATCACTACAAGCAGACTGCCTGATGTGGGGCAGCCGAGTAATCATGCCTCTGCGAGACAGAGAGGCATTTGTCTGGGAGCTCCACCGCGAGCACCCTGGAATCGTTCTCATGAAGGCCATAGCCAGATCCCACATCTGGTGGCCTGGTATTGACGTGGACTTGGAGCTATGTGTCCGAAGGTGCACCATTTGTGCCCAACTCAGCAATGCCCCCAGGGAGGTTCCACTGAGCCCCTGGCCCTGGCCTACCAAACCGTGGTCGCGAGTGCATGTAGACTATGTGGGCCCATTCATGGGCAAAATGTTCCTCGTAGTTGTAGATGCATTTTCAATGTGGATCGAATGCACCATTTTAAACTCGAGCACAACCTCCATCACTGTGGAGAGCCTCGCAACCATGTTTGCAATGCACAGAATCCCTGAAATATTGGTCAGTGACAATGGTCCGTGCTTCACCAGCGCAGAATTCCAAGACTTTATAATTGACCATGGCATAAATCACGTCAAGACGGCACCGTTCAAGCCGGCCTCCAACGGCCAGGTGGAGAGGGCAGTGCAAATCATTAAACAAGGCATGCTTAAAATCCAAGGTCCCACGCTGCAGGGTCGCCTATCGCGACTGCTGCTGGCATACAGATCTCGTCCGCACGCACTGACTGGGATCCCCCCCGCGCAACTGTTGATGAAAAGGACTTTAAAAACAAAGCTCTCATTAATCCTCCCAGACATGCACAAAATCGTTGAGGCAAAGCACCGTAAGCTGACTGAGTACCATGACAGAAATTCGAGGGGGAGATGGAATGAGATAGGGGACAAAGTGTTTGTACTAAACTATGGCAGGGGTCCCAAATGGCTTGCAGGGACAGTAACGGGCAAGGAAGGAACCAGGCTACTGGTAGTACAAATGGACAATGGCAAAACCTGCCGGAGGCATGTAGACCAAGTCAAAAGCAGATTTACCAACAACACTGTGGAACCAGAGGCAGACTACAATGTGGAACTCGCACCACAACTGGTGACCAGACAGAGGGAACAACCTGAGGAAAGGGCAATCCCAACAGACAGCCCAGGCGAGTCAACAACAATCACACCAATTGAAACAGACAGCCCAGGCGAGATACCAACAACCACACCCAAAGAAAAACAGACACCAAGGCAAACAACTGAACCACAACTCAGACGCTCCACGCGAGAGCGTAGACCACCTGAGAGACTGAACCTATAAAGACAATAAGATCTTGGGGGAGGGTGATGTCATGTATCTTACATTATTATATATAACTGTATCCTAACATGCTATACATGATTGTAATAAGATATGACCTGTAACCACCAGCATACCTTACCAACAAGGGTGCACTTGCAAGAGACAGGTATATAAGGACAGGTAAGTGCAGCATTCCAGAGCTGTGAAATAAAGGTGCAGGTCCAGAGTGACCTTGACTTCACTACATGCCTTGTGTGAATATGTACTGAGGGGACAGGACTTTACAGGAAGGAGCATATCAATTTTAAGATTCTACAACATTTTGGCTGCGAAAAAGAGTTACCGAATACAGGAGATGGGGCTAACCTCTGTGAAGCCAATTCATGTATTAAGGATCCCAGACTGTCTGGGGGGAACTATGCAACACCAATTCACCCCCTAAGAGATAATCAAATTACCCAATCTAGCACAATGGAAATCATGGGCCCAACTAGATGGTCAGGAAACTGGACAATCCTAAAACAATGCAAAACCAGTGATAGCACATTATCACACCCTAATCGAGTTACTGCTGACTTGCCCACCAAAAACACTGACAAAGGAGACATTTGAAAATCAATGGAAAGAACAGTTTAAACAAAGCTCAAGAACTGATTTGGCGCAAAGATAAGGAAGCCTGTTTTAGTATAATTGAAGGCCTGTTCTGGCAGTTAGGTGTGCTTCTAGAGACACTATTAAGTTAGCAGTCTCGTTGCATAAGTTCTATACCAGCGTCGAAAAGTGGGACCCCGAAACATCGGTGAAAGTAATCTCTAAAACCCAGAAGGACAGCACCACGACAGCAAACAGGCTGTCAAAACGACTGTCGGAAAGTTGCAAGACATCGCAACCAACCAAACCGTCAACCGGAACCAACCCGACAAAACTGAAGAAAAAACGAAGATTTTCCACTCTACAAGCTGGTCCTACGCTACCAAGGGTACAGACTACAGAACGTGGACAACTAAGGCGAACCCCGGAGTTGGAACTGTCAAAAGGGGATTGGTGAGCATGGCCCCTGAAACCCCAGAGCTATAACTTAGTTAGTTAGGGGAATTGGGAGGGGGGAGACTGGGATAACTTGTGTAAATGTATCTGCATTCTCCTCTTTACCCCATTTAGAGTTTAAGCTGTATTCTTTTCCCCACAGGCTGTAATTTGACACTTTATTCAATGTGTTATACCCCTCAGTGTGTATTAGTATTAATATTCTGTGAGTGTTATTAAAGGTGTGCCTTTTACTTCTTTTTAGACACAATAAAGCCATACCTGCTTCCTACCTTGAAACCGATTGTCTGTCCAAGTCTGTCACAGTCCTTTCATAATTCCAGTGTTTAGAACCAAGGGTGTGGGAGCGATTTGGAACCGCTCATACAAGGTCAGAAGGGAAAGCTGACCCCCTGCAAATCACCCTTTACAGTTTCCACTTTTTTCTCAAAATGGGTGATAGAGGTCCATTTTGGGCCATAGATGGGCCTTAGATGGGTGATGTGAAGTGGAAAGTCTAGCCCGTAGGTTCTCACCTTCATGCTTCTGAGCACACCACCCTACCATTTATAAAAATTCCATGCACCCCTTGTAACACAACACAAGTATTTTTTCTGTATAAAAATTAGTGATGCAATTAAACATATACTATAAACATTTATTTTTGTTTTATTTATTTAATGTGAAACTTGTTGCTGGTGCTGAGCAACAATATTGTCAAAATGTGGAGGTATCTTCGATAAGCACATACGCTTGTCAGTTAATAAAACACCTCACATATTTAAAATTAATTGAAATTAAATATAATTAAATGTTTTAGAAAAAAAAATTGGGGGGGGGATTTTTTTTAATGCATTTAGTGTTAAAAATAAATTTACCTTAATGGACAGGGTTTTTAATATAAAAATGAGTTTTCACATTTAATTTTATATGTTTTAAAACTCTTACACTGATAAAAGTAAGCTATGCGCCTGCTTTTACCAGGCGTAAAAGTTTGAAGGACATTTGCTGGGCAAGAGTTGGGCAAATAGCCCAATCCTTGCCCCGCAGATGTCCTTCTCCTGGGGATGTGGAAGGATCTGTCAAGAAAAATCTTGACAGATCGGAAAAGCTGGTTTTTGGCACATGCACATCGCGCCCCGAAAACTGGCTTTTGCGAGGTCCCGCCGGCTCCGTGCGCACTTCGTACGGGCATGGCGAGACTGGAATTTTTGGCCTACTAAGTTTGATAAAGTGTCACTGGAGCTGAGAGTGCTGATGAGACCGATGGTGTTGACGGCTGTATCAGTTCTCGCTTCTCCTCTTGTCCTTTACGAACGAGGCAAGCGGAGCACGCCCGCCGAGACTGGACGTCGTCTCCTTGACAACACGACGGACCGATGACCATGAGCCTCTGGGGCCAAGCGGTGATTTCCAGTTCTTCACCACCTGTGGGGGGCTGGGGCCTAAAGTGATACTGTGCTAGTGCTGATCGGTGGCCCGGGGGTGGAAGATAAAATTCTGTGCCCTGGATACTGTAACCTTTGGGGATTGGCATTAAATTGTCTGCGTGGTGGAGACAGGGAGTCGCTGGCAGACTCCTTGAAACCGTCCCGTGGACCCCCGGTTGAGAACCCCTGACCTAATGCAAATTGAAGTATTCAAAAACAAAATGGATAGATTCCTGATTCAATATTGAATGGAAGAATGCAGGCTTATTGCCAAGGCACAAGGCTGGCAAAAAATATCTGTTTAAATCCATGAGTGCATTGATGTGTAACTTGTTGTATTTCGAAATTCAACTGAGAACGTTTCTCATTTGAAAACTTTTATTTTAACTGGATACCAATTATTTTCAGAATTTGTTTTATATAACCTTTCCCAAAATCAAACCAGAATTCGATAGCTATTCTTTCATTGATAGGTTCTTGTCATCATCTGTATAATTATGTTGCTGTGGCAGATTTCTAATAGGATCCATGATCCTTGACTACAGCTCTCCAATCTTGACAGTATTGAGTCTGGTTTTCAGAGGTGTGAGATTAAGTGACAAGGCTGGACCATGATTGCGGTTATTAAATGTACAAACACATGCATATACATATACACACATACATAAATTGTTTCAGTTCTCACTGGAGTGCAAATATCAAAGCTTCCCAGAATCCATATTATGCTGTGGAAAACATATATTCTGAGTTGAGCTGAAAATCATTGTTGCCTTTTATAGTTGTAGAGAAGTCATCAGCCGATGAGCTCACTCTCTCTGCTAAAGCAAGTAGGCGTGGAAGTGAGAAATAATGGATCTCATCACTCATCATTCATGGCTGGCAAGTTCTGACCTCCAGCGGAGGCTAAAATCTACAGCCACAAACATGGATGCCTGTTCTCATTACAAACCTTACAGATGAATTCACACATGGGGCCATTACTGGTAAACCAAATGAAGCTCATCTGAGATCTATCAGCTTCAATAATGAGCCTAAAACCAAAGAGACACGGAATGAAGCTATCAATTTATCATTTGCCAATAGCTATTTCATTTCTATTTATACAGCAGTCATTGCACAGCTAATGACATCCATAGGTACCACACAAAGATTTTAAAACTGATGTACATCAGTGTCTGTCACTTGAAATTATACATATTTAAGGCTGAAATCAGTCATTACCTACCTGTAATCTTTTTTAAAGGATTAATTCAAAATTAACCTATTCTTTGAAGGTGTGTACAAGGAAAACTGACTGTTACTGATTTTCTCCAAGGTCAATGAACAGGCCATTCTGAGATTTGTGGAGACAATTAACAGCCTGTGAATATATCCCATATCATTTCATTCACATAAGAGAGAACAATTTGTGGGAGTTTGTATTTGAAAGATAGTGAAGTAGTTTAAAAGTGTCAGACAGCTTGGGGTTCAGATGACTGTGTAGACCACTCAAAGATTTGTTCTTGCTGCATATGATGGCATCTGATTCTTTGAGGGCGCTACAGGCTTTAAACATACTCTCAGACATCTAGGCTGAGGCGATGCCTGGACAGATTTGAAAACAAGGGTAAGAACATTAAAATCACCAGGCTGAGGCATGAGGAGTCAGTGGAGCTTGGAGAGAATGGGGTGATGGGGCGGGGGGGGGGGGGGTGAAAATGAGCACAAGCAGCACTTTAGATGAGTTAATGCTTGTGGAGATTGACGTGAGGAGGCCAGGTAGGAGGAATTGGAGAACTCAAGTCAAGAGGTGATGAAGGCATGGATAAGGAATTCAACTATAGAAGGGGAGAAATAGCAGGAGAGACAGGCAATGCATGGAGATGGGGAAGAAAGCAATTTTGACAATGCAGTGGATGTGGGGAAGAAAGCCGAGCTCAGGCTTGAACAGGACACCAAGCATAGGCATTTTCTGACTGGGCTTGAGATGGCAGCTAAAAAGATTGATGCACTCAAGGACAGAGGCACTGAAAGGAACCTTAATTTTGCTGACATGCAGCTGGGGGATGTTTTGGCACGCCCAGCTGCTGATATCTTGCAGGCAACTTGAGAATGTGGCAGCAAGCTTTTGGTTAATGAAGGAGGCAGCAAGGTCGAGCTGGGTGTCGTCAGCATACATGTGGAAATTGATCCAGTGATTTCAGATAACATTGTCACAGGATAGGCTGTAGATAGTGAAGAGAAGGGCTAAGAATGGACCCATTCTCTATTACTATGTCAGTGGACAGACATCACAATGCCATGGAGAAGGTCTTCTACAAAATTGTCTAATCCCAGACTATCGCCAACCAATATTTCTAAAACATATAACAGAGTAACAAGAGGTGACTGTTAGATACCAGCGTACAAATACTTCTCGTTATATTTATGGTTGTGACTCAGTGGAGCACACTTGGTTAGATAAAAATAAAATTATGTGGTGAGGACGTTAGCACTCGTAATTTGTGACCATTCTATCCAGAACTCCAGACAAAATCTGACTTAGTAACTGAAAAGTATCAAGTTAGCAGTATCCAACACTGAGAAGATAACAGCAGCACAAGGGTAGGACTGGATATGGAGGGGGCTGATATTTAGACACGCCAGAAAGCTGCCGCTCCTACCATTTTTTAAGAGTTTTTACCGCCCTTTTGGAAGAGGTCGCCTCTTTCGCGACATTCACCTCTGGTTTTTTTTCAATCGGCCAGGAAGTTGGTCATAAAGGGGGTGGAAGTACGGCGGTAAGTGTTGGTGAGGGGCAGAAGTGGAGGTTGGACAGATTCTCCACTGCTGTCACTCAGCAGCAGAGCGGTGGTGACATCATTGCACGTCTGCGTCACCACGTATCTTGCATCCGTTAAAGAGGAGAGAATCGTCCATCAGTCATGATCAGACACTGGACCACCAGGGAGGGTTTCAGCCAGGCCAACGGCCTTGCACCCAAGAGGGGATGCCAGGCTGCCTGTTCGTGGCCCGGCCGAACCCGGGGCACAATAGTCCGGCCGACATGGAAGTCGACCGGCAAATAAATAAAATGGCAGCCGTGGCATTGGGCTCTCACCTTTAGTGGCCGCCGCATAGCCACTGCAGAGAGAGCATACAAGGTGCACCGACAGAAAAAGCTCTCGGGGGCACTGCTTGGCGGCAATAAGATTTTGCTCGCTAAATTTTGTGGGAGATGGGGGGTCCCAGCGGTGCACGCACTGATGACGCACGCACGATCGACCACCAGGAAAACCCCCGAGCTGAATTTATCTTGCAGCGTCCATTTGACCAGAAATCAGCGGCCACTCGACTCTGCCGCATGGCCGCCACAAACGGGCAGTAACGGGCCGTATTGGGGAACTGAATTTCAGCCCCGAGGTGTTTATCAGAATATATTATGACTTGGTCCCTACTACAATCAGCTGGTCTTTTAACTGAGTTAACTTTTCTATTATATCTTACAAGGCATGTCAATGTAGAGACTCACACTATGCAGTATGTGAGGGGTTAATTTTAGTCACAGTGCCTTTTAATACAGCATAAAGTGATTAAAACAACAACATTCAAAAATCAGACAATTAAATTCAACAGCACACAAATGACTAATAGACCGCAATATTCAGCCAAAGATGATTTTAGATAAAACAAAATGGACCTATGATCAGCAGTGTACGAATTTTATATAACCCCAAGGCTGAACTTAGTCAAAATAATCTGATTCTCCTTGGTATTTGTTTCTACAGAACTGTTTGAATAGTAGATTTAATGGTGAGCATTTCTTTTGGTAAAATATAAAAAGGCACCAATAGCTTGAGTCAGCACTTGTTAAATGGCTTGAGTCAGCAGATTATATCATGGAGAAGTTATTAAATGACAAGAAAATCTATAGTGCCACGGCTGTGGTGAATAAATGTCAGAAGGAATTTGTGATGGGGAGATATTCTACATGACAAGTCTCCAGAGTCTAGAGGGCGCACCACTCAAAGGACTAACAAAATGTAGATCTCAATTAATTAATTTACAGAGAAGTGAATGGAAACTGTAATGTCTGCAGCTCCACACTGTGGATTCCTGCGTTACTGCAGCCAGTGCTGTTTATAATAAAGAACCAGGTCACCTGACTTCAAGGAGCCTTCTGGAAGCTTCTGCCATCTTAAAGCTGTGTGTGCTGTGTGCTCTCTGGAAATATCACAATGGCGACGACGATGGGATTAAATGGATAAAACAAAGCTGAAATTTTTGTAGGTGAAGGATTCAGCCAGCCGACAGAGAGATTTTGAGAGCTTCTCTGTTTCGATTAACAGCTACAAATCCGAGGTAAATTATAAGCATACTTGTTTGAACTGCCAAAGGCCAGATGGCTGTGCCTGTGGGGGTAATAGGGCATTTGGGGGAGTTTCAATGCGACCGTGAAAGTTTCAGAGCATATGTGGATCAACTAGAAATGTTTTTCACCACAAATAATATAATCGAAGTCCCCGATAATGAAAACTAGAACTGGGTGGTACTGGAACAAAAAAGGGTGATTTTCTTAACTGAAGCAGGGCCTGAGGTGTACGAAACCCTGATAAATTTGCTTGTGCCTGACAAGCCAAAGAACACAACTTTGAAGCAGAGCACTACAGCCCCGTGCCCTTGGAAATTGCTGAAAGTTATCATTTCGGAATACGAAATCAGAAGGCCGAAGAAAATATCAGTGAGTACATTGTAGCTTTAAAAAAGCTATCTATTCACTGTAATTTCAGAGATTTTCAGGACCGAACAATGCGTGAGGCTTTGTTTGTGGGATGAAAAATGATGCGCTTAGATGAAAGTTATTGACAACTGTTATGTATTTAACCCCTTGTAACCTGCATCATACCTGTCCACCAGAGAGCCTACATGTTGGAGTTCCAAGGGATCCCAGCATCCTTTGGGAGCACAGTATATAAACAGGCCATCCACGAGGTACCGGCACTCTGGAACCTCAATAAAGGAGCTGAGGTCACACTTGCTCATTACACACAATACTCACTCTGACCATTTATTATGAGTGTAACAAAATTGGCGACGAGGTAACGAATAACCGTGCGAAAATGCAAAGAACAATCGGCATCCTGGAGAAGTTCTCAGAGGGGGATGATTGGGAGGCCTTCATGGAGAGACTCAACCAATACTTCGTGGCCAACGAGCTGCAAGGGGACGAGAACGCGACCAAACAAAGGGCGATCCTCCTAACTATCTGTGGGGCAACAACCTATGGCCGCATGAAGAATCTCCTGGTCCCAGCAAAACCAACAGAGAAATCCTACGACGAACTGTGTACACTGGTCCGGGAGCACCTAAATCCTAAGGAAAGCGTTTTGATGGTAAGATATCGGTTCTACACGTGTCAATGATCGGAGGGCTAGGAAGTGGAGAGCTACGTCACCGAACTAAGGCGCCTTGCAGGACATTGTGAGTTTGAGGGATACCTAGAACAAATGTTCAGAGACTTTTTTGTACTGGGCATTGGACATGAGACAATCCTTCACAAACTGTTGAATGTAGAAACTCCGAATCTGAGTAAAGCCATAATGACAGCCAGGTATTTATGTCCACCAGCGACAACACCAAGCAGACTTCGCAGAACAAAGAAGTTTCGGCCAGTACTGTGCATAAAGTAACGTCTTTTGAGCAGAAATGTACAGGGCAGAATGTATACACCGGCTGCTGTGGCCCGACCTCAATTGACCCAGAGTCCGCCATCATCTGTTAATGCGAGGCAGTTAACACCCTGTTGGCGCTGCAGGGGGTGATCATCGGCACCATCAATGCCGTTTTAAGCATTATGCGTGCAATGGCTGCAGAATAATGGGAAACCTCCACGAATGTGCAGGTGAGCTGCAAACCCTGAAAACCCTGAAAACCAGCACGTTGCAGAGGAAGATCGATCCACAGTGGATCAGATGGAATTGGAAACTAATACTGAGGAGGCAGAAGTGTGCGGGGGTATAAACATTCACGACGAAGTGCCTACCAATAATGTTGAAAGTTGAACTGAACAGTATTCCAGTGCCTATGGAACTGGACACTGGGGCAAGTCAGTCCATAATGATTAAAACGGCCTTCGACAGGCTGTGGGGGAAGAAGGCACACAGGCCCAAACTCAACCCCATTCACACTAAACTAAGGACTTACACCAAGGAACTAATCCCTGTAATTGGCAGTGCTGAAGTTAAAGTCTCCTATGATGGAGCAGTACACGAACCCCCGCTGTGGATTGTGCCAGGGATGGCCCCACATTGTTTGGCAGAAGCTGGCTGGGGAAAATCTGCTGGAACTGGGAGAACATCCAAGCACTTTCGTTCGTTGTCGACACCGCATGTACCCAGGTTTTAAGCAAGTTCTCTTCGTTATCCAAGCCAGGCATTGGAAGCTTTTCGGGGGCGTAAGTGCAGATCCATTGGGTTCCCGGTACGCGACCCATCCACCACAAGGCTCGGGCGGTACCGTACATGATGCGTGAAAAAGTGGAAATTGAGCTGGACAGGCTGCAACGTGGAGGCATCATCGCGCCGGTGGAATTCAACGACTGGGCCAGTCCTATTGTTCTGGTACTCAAGGAGGACGGTACGGTTAGAATTTGCGGGGACTATAAAGTAAAGATTAACCGTTTTTCACTGCAGGACCAGTACCCACTACCCAAGGCAGACGACCTATTCGCAACCCTGGCTGGAGGGAAGACGTTCACCAAGCTGGACCTGACCTCGGCCTACATGACGCAGGAGCTGGAGGCATCTTCGAAAGGCCTCAGCTGCATCAACATGTACAAAGGTCTCTTTATCTACAACCAGTGCCCGTTCTGGATTCGGTCGGCCACACGATCTTCCAGCAGAACATGGAGAGCCTGCTAAAGTCGGTTCCTTGCACAGTGGTCTTCCAGGACGATATATTGGTTACACCTTGGAGCACTTGAAGAATCTGGAGGAGGTTCTTAGTCGGTTGAATCGTGTGGAGCTCAGGTTGAAATGCTCAAAGTGTGTTTTCCTGGCACAGGACGTCGAATTCTTAGGAAGGAGAATCGCAGCAGATGAAATCAGACCCACCGACGCCAAAAATGGAGGCCATCAAGAACGCGCCATGACTACAGAACGTGATGGAGCTGTGGTCGTTCCTGGGACTCCTTAACTACTTCGGTAATTTCCTACCTGGGTTAAGCACCCTGCTAGAACCCCTACATGCGCTACTGCGCAAGGTATGAGGGAATTCACAAGAGGCTGCCTTTAAGAAAGCCAGAAATTTATTGTGTTCTAACAAACTGCTTGTCCTGTATAACCCATGTAAACAATTGGTATTAGTTGTCATATGGGGTCAGGTGTGTGTTACAACAGGCTAATGAATCAGGAATTTTGCAACCAGTTGCGAATGCATCCAGGAGTTTGTCCAAGGCCGAAAAGACCTACAGTATGGTTCAAAAAGAGGCTCTGGTGTGCACCTGCGGGGTAAAATAAATGCACCAGCACTTATTTGGCCTCAAGTTCGAGCTTGAAACAGATCACAAGCCGCTCATATCGCTGTTCTCTGAGAGCAAAGGGATTAATACCAATGCCTCTGCCCGCATCCAAAGATGGGCGCTCACACCGTTGGCATACAACTATGTAATCCGCCACAGACCGGGCACAGAGAATTGCGCAGATGCTCTCCGTCGGCTACCATTGCCCACCACCGGGGAGGAAATGGCACAGCCAGCGGACTTGCTCATGGTCATGGAGGCATTTGAGAACGAGAAATCCCCAGTTACGGCCTTTACTGACCAGCCAGGATCTTTTACTGCCCTTGGTAAAAAAACTGTGTCCTCCATGGAAGCTGGTCCAGTGTCCCAGTGGAGATGCAGGAAGCGATTAAGCCATTTCACAGACACAAAGCTGAGCTGTCCCTGCAGGCGGACTGTCTTTTGTGGGGCAATTGCGTGGTCTTGCCCAAGAAAGACAGAGACACATTTATTTGCGAACTGCACAACACCCACCCAGGCATCGTGATGATGAAAGCCATAGCCATAGCGGGCAGAGGCATTGGTATTAATCCCTTTGCTCTCAGAGAACAGCGATATGAGCGGCTTGTGATCTGTTTCAAGCTTGAACTTGAGGCCAAATAAGTACTGTTGCATTTATTTTACCCCGCAGGTGCACGCCAGAGCCTCTTTTTGAACCATGCTGTAGGCCCATTCGGCCTTGGACAAACTCCTGGATGCATACGCAACTGGTTGCAAAATTCCCGATTCATTAGCCTGTTGTAACACACACCTGACCCCTATGACAACGCATCGCAAGCTAATACCAATTGTTTACGTGGGTTATACAGGACAAGCAGTTTGTTAAATCTGGCATCGACTCAGATTTAGAGTCATGTGTGCGCCAGTGCAACACTTGCTCTCAGCTGAGCAATGCACCCAGAGAGGCACCACTAAGTTTGTGGTCATGGCCATCCAAACCGTGGTCGAGGATCCACGTGGACTATGCGGGCCCATTCCTAGGCAAAATGTTTTTGGTTGTCGTGGCACTTGCTCAAAATGGATTGAATGTGCAATAATGTCTGTAAGCACATCCACGGCCACCATCGAAAGTCTACGAGCCATGTTTGCCACGCACGGCTTGCCTGATGTCCTAGTCAGCAACAATGGGCCATGCTTCACCAGTGCTGACTTCAAAGAATTCATGACCCATAATGGGATCAAACATGTCACATCTGCCCCATTCAAGCCCACATCCAACAGCCAGGCAGAACGGGCAGTTCCGACCATCAAGCAAAACTTGAAACGTGTGTCGGAAGGCTCCCTGCAGACCCGGTTGTCCCGAGTACTGCTCAGCTATCACACCAGACCCCACTCACTCACAGGGATTCCCCCAGCTGAGCTGCTCATGAAATGGGCACTTAAAACAAGGCTCGCTCATGTCCACCCTGATCTACATGGTCAGGTGAAGGGCAAGTGGCATCAACAAAGCGTATATCATGACCGCGCAAATTTGTCATGCGATATTGAGATCAATGATCCGGTGTTTGTGCTCAATTATGGACATGGTCCCAAATGGTTTGCTGGCACGGTCACAGCCAAAGAGGAGAGTAGGGTATTTCAGATCAAACTGACCAATGGACAAATGCACAGAAAATACTTGGACCAAATCAAATTGCGGTTCACCAACAGCTACGAACAACCTGAAGAGGACATTACCAACTTTGACCTTCCAACACACACACAAGTGGCAGCTGACATCACAGTTGACCACAAAACCAAACTCATCATCCCCAGTAGCCCGGCAAGGCCGGCTGCCCAACAGCCCACTGACCAACCCACCCGCACCAGCATTTGTACTGAGACGATCAACAAGGGAGCGCAAAGCCACAGATCATCTCATCTTGTAAATAAGTGTGCTGTTGGCTTCACGGGGGAGTGATGTTATGTATTTAACCCCTTGTAACCTGCAGCACACCTGTCCACCAGAGGGCCTACCTGTTGGAGTCCCAAGGGATCCCAGCATCCCTTGGGAGCACAGTATATAAGCAGGCCACCCACAAGGTACCTGCACTCTGGAAACTAAATAAAGGAGCTAAGGTCACACTTGCTCATTGCACACAGTACTCAGTCTGACCAGTTATATTGAGTGTAACAACAACGCCTAACTTGACTTTTGATTTAGCTTGTCAGACAGCTATGTCAATGAGCATGGCTGACCAATATTCACGAGAATTTCATACTATCTTCAGTCGTCAGACAACCGAGATGAATCGCCTGCAGGTTAAAAGTAAAAGGCAGTTGCGCCCCCAAGACTCAGAAACTGGCAATGGTAACAGAGCATTGAAGTCCTGCTATCGGTGCATGGAACAACACATTGCTCAACGTTGTCCATATGTGAAGGCAGAGTGTTTCTTCTGCAGGAAAACTGGGCATCCTGCGAAGGCATGCCGACTGAAAGGTAAACCAGCTTTCAAAGCTATGAGTAGAAAACCCCAGAGACTACATAGCATGGAAGAAAAACAACAGGATGAGGAGATGTGAGAACTAAACGTCATCAGGAGCACGAGGTTAACGGGCAGTGATTCGAAAAGCATCATAATCCACAAAGATGTTGCAGGAATCAAGATACCCATGGACATCGACACTGGTGCATCCGTGAGTGTAGTACCGGAGTCGCTCTACCTCGACAAATTGCGTGATTTCCCATTGGAGAAATCCAAGATAGAGCTGTGAGGCTACTCAGGAGAGAACATTCCTGTGGCAGGTCGTATCACCGTACCAGTGAAATATAAGGATCCATTTCAGAGCTAGCCTCTAATAGTAGTGGCAGGAAACAAACCTGCCTTATTGGAAGAAATTGGTTGGGATCATTGAAGCTGGATTGGAGTGAGATTTTTCGTGTTAAAACGAGATTTGCGTCAAAGGTTGATGTCCTCAAGAATTATCCGAAGGTGCTCTGTGAAACAGGCAGTCCGATCCAAGGCTTCAAGACAGGGTACAGAAGAATGCTAGATCGGTTTACTACAAGCCACGTTCTGTACCATATGCACTCAAGGAGAAAGTTGAGCAAAAACTCAAAAGCCTAGAGATTGAGAACATTATTTCTAAGATAGATCGATGTAATTGGGCTACACCCATTGTTGTTTTACCTAAGTCCAATGGTAAGGTAAGGTTGTGTGGTGATTATAAAGTAACCGTAAACCAGGTTCTAGAGGGTAATGTCCCCAAATGTAGAAGATTTGTTCACAACACTGACAGGTGGTCAGTTCTTCTCAAAGTTGGATCTTATGAATGCCTACTTACAGCTAGATGAGGAGTCCAAGTCATGCTTGACTATAAATACTCATTTAAGCCTATATCAATTTACTAGGCTACCATTTGGAGTGTCTTCTGCCCCTGCCATATTCCAAGGGGTGATGAACCAGATTTTGCAAGGTATTGAAGGGGTAGTATATTATTTAGATGACATACTAATTTCAGCACAAAATAGGCAAATTCATAATAACATATTGAATGAAGTCCTTAAACAACTAGAGAAGCACAGAGTACGAGTGTCTGCTCGCAAATGTGAGTTATTTCAAAACTCAGTGGAGCATTTAGGGTACAAAGATGGTTTACATCCAACCAAGGGAAAGCTGGATGCAATCAGAAATGCATCCACTCCCAAGAATGTCACTAAACTTCGATCATTTTTGAGTCTTTTGAACTATTATGGAAAGTTCCGACCAAATTTGGCTCCAGTATTACATCCACTGAATGAACTATTGAAAAAACAGGTCTATTGGAAGTGGTCAGAAGAATGCGATACAGCATTCAAGGAGTGTAAATGCAAATTGGTAGACAGCACCATGTTAGTTCACAATGACGTAGCTAAAGAGATCAAGCTAGCATGTGATGCCTCTCCATGTGGAGTTGGGGCAGTGATCTCTCATGTATTACGTAGTGGGGAGGAGAGACCAATTGCTTTTGATTCACGCACTCTCAGTGCCAGTGAGCGTAATTCTGCGCAAATCGAAAGGGAAGCTTTGGCATTAATTTTTGGGGTCAAGAAGTTCCACAAATACTTCTATGGTCGTAAGTTTACCATCATTACGGACCATAAGCCCCTGACATCAATCCTCCATCCAAAGTCCTCAGTTTCAACATTAGCTGCAGCCCGAATGCAGAGATGGGCTTTGATTTTGTCAGCATATACATATGATATTGAATACAGACGATCAGTTGACCACAGTAATGCTGATGCAATGTCTAGATTGCCTTCCCCATCACAAGTTACTCCCGATAGGGAAGAAGTGTTCTATTTTTCATACATTGATGAACTGCCAGTCACAGCTGAAGAGATTGGTAGAGCAATCAAACGTGACCAAGTTATGTCAAAGGTGTATGATTATATTGCAAATGGATGGCCAAACCGGGTAACAGACAAAGATATTCATCCATTCTTCATTCGTAGGAATTATCAGTCGATAAAGATTGTATCATGTGGGGTGCAAGAGTGGTTATACCAAATAAATTCAGGTCCAAATTATTAGGAGACCTCCATGACTAGCACCTGGGAATGTGCTTGACCAAGAGTTTTGCATGCAGTTACTTATGGTGGCCATGTCTTGATAAAGATATAGAGTACATTGTCAGTCAATGTACGACATGTCAATCGGTAAGCAAGCAACCACCATCAGTACCATTACAGACATGGAAATGGCCTCTTAGGGTGTGCCAAAGGCTACATATTGATTTTGCTGAGCTAGAAGGACAACAATTGTTCATTGTGATTGATAGCCATTCGAAGTGGATCGAGGTGTTTCCAATGTGGAAAATAACAACAAGTAAAACATTAGACATTTTACGAAGATTATTTTCTTCATTTGGCCTCCCAGAAGAAATTGTTTCTGATAACGCACCACAATTTCATTCAGAAGAATTTGCACAGTTCACGAGCAAAAATGGTGTGAAACATACCAAGGTTCTACTGTACCACCCTGCTTCGAATGGTGTAGCAGAGTGCACTGTACAAATTGTAAAACATGCTCTCATCAAACAGATGTTGGATCCAAATCCAAAGAAATGGCAGTTGTCATTGGACCACAAATTGGCTAATTTTCTAATTACGTATCGTAAAACACCTCACACAACTACTGGTAGAACACCAGCACAGTTGTTTCTCAAATGATAGCCATGAACCAGATTCTCGTTGTTAAAACCAAACTTGGCACAGTCCATAGAAGAGACACAATTAAGACAGAAAAAGAATCATGATAGAGGTAGAGTAAAAGAGAGAAGTGTGAAATTAAACCAGAAGGTGAGAGTGAAGAACCATCATCCTAAATGGTTAAAGTGGATACCAGGAAGAGTGTTGAAGATATGTGATCCTCGCACATATTTGGTCAAGATGTTTGATCATGGACAGGTTAGGTTGTTCACATTGATCATATTTACCTACAGACATGGAAGTAGTTGAAGGTGGGATGATTCAATTATTTCTGACTCATCAGATAGTTTTGATACACCAGCAGCATATCCTACATCCAATGTACTGGAAACAAGTCCAAGAGAAAATCAGAATTTAAGTCTGAGTCCGAGTTAGGCAGACAAACAATCTGAAATTGTAAGAGTTCAAATGGAAATCAAGGGCATCCCTCGGAGGAAAACTTTCCTCAGGATCAGCCTCGAATGAGTTTAAATTCGACACCATGTTTGGAAGGTTCTGTTCGAGAGTGAAGGTATCCTCTTTGAAACAAAAAACAAGTGGTTAAGCTTGATTTGTAAATGTGGCAAAATAAGTCCATATCTTTTGTTATGTATAACCATGCAAGTTATGTATGATGATTGTTTGTTATAATAACTTCCTCATTAAGGAGGGAGAAGTGTAATGTCTGTAGCTCCACACTGTGGATTCCTGTGTTTCTGCAGCCAGTGCTGTTTAAAATAAAGAACCATGTCACCTGACTTCAAGGAGACTTCTGGAAGCTTCTGCCACCTTAAAAGCTGTGTGTGCTGTGTGCTCTCCGGAAATATCACAGAAACATATGAGTGAGCTGGTTTGGTTACAGATGAAAAGAAGTAAATCTGCCTCAGTCACTGGAACTATCAACATCAAGGATTTTCTGCTCCGATCTTAATGCCTCAGAGGATTTACAGTATAAACATTTGCTTCATAGAATATTAATTATACATAATGCGTTGTAAATTAGAAGGATAATGAACTACTATTGCAAATTATATGTTCAAATTTCCACCATTCAATCCCTGAAAGATGTGCCCTATTTCTCATTAGATTTTCCCAAGATACCACCCCATTGCTGCCTCTCACTATCACATTTCTCTGTTCAGCCAGGAGACTGGAACAGCCTGGGGCCGAAATTGCCCCTTTCCTTAAGGCCTGTTACCACCGCAAATCGGCAGCAATGCGGCGGAGTGGAGTGACCGACAACTTTTGGTGGAATGGCCGCTGCTAGCCCAATTGCTCTCCCAAGGTTTCCCTGCGGTGCCTCAATCCCCCTCTTACCGCTCCACTGCTGCCAATCGGTATTAAGCGTGTCATCACCGTGCGCACCACCGACCTACCCCCCCACCCCGATCCCCCTGCCCATCCGGCAGTGCCAAAACAAGCTTTTTCCCGGTGGCCCAGTGAGGCTGTGGCCTTCTGCAGCGGCAGTGCAGCTTCCCTTAAAGGGGAGGGCCTACTGCCGCTGCCTCCATGTTTTTTTTTGTCGGTCGACTGCCGTGTCGGCCCAACAATTATGCCCCCGGGTTCGGCCGGGCCGCCAATAGACAGCCTGGCACCCCCTCTTAGGTGCCAGGCCACTGGCCTGGCCGAAATCCTTCCTGGTGGCGCAGTGGGCCAAAGTTTAAAAATCGCAAAGGCTCTCCCTTTAAATGAAGGGGAGAACTGTGGTGACACGGCGGCATGATGACGTCATCACAGCGGTGATTCCGCACCGCCCCAAACCTCCACCCCTCAGTTGCTGTCACCGCCACGTCTTTGCCCCTCATGTGTAGTCAACGGCTTCATTTCCCCCGATCTGGATCAAAACAAAAAAAAACAAAGAGCGGAATTTTGCGAAAGAGTCGACCTGAACAACAGCTGCGGTAAAAACCATCGAAACGGAGTGGGAGCGCCCCGTTTCGAGCAGGGGCAATTCCTATTCTCAGTTTCTCCGTAGCTGCTGCCAACATCGCTTGCTGATGGACTGACAACAGCAGCTCCTGTAAACAATGGGGCTCCATTCAAAGGTTTGCCTCCCCTTCCACCAGGCAAAGGCCTCTGCTCCTTCAGAACACTGCTCCCAGCAGCCCAGCCAAAAAACCAGCAGAGCACAGGTGAGCGCAAATGATGGTTGAGCAGGATTTGAACCCTCAGCCCCAAGGTTGTGAAGTCACTGCTCTACTATTAGAGACTATCAGCTCACCCCAGAGACAACATTTTAAAAATATTTCTTGTGTAATTTTGTCATTATTTTTGCATGGTATAGAATACCAATGAGATCCTAAGCTCAGTGCAGTGCTAATTCAAGCATGGCAAGTGGGAAAGCGGGTTGTGCAGAGGACACAGAGAGGCTGCAACGAGATTTCGATAGGTTAAACGAATGGGCTAAGGTTTGGCAGATGGAATACAATGTCGGAAAATGTGAGGTCATCCACCTTGGAAAAAACAACAGTAAAAGGGAATATTATTTGAATGGGGAGAAAATACAACATGCTGCGGTGCAGTGGGACCTGGGGGTCCTTGTGCATGAATTCCAAAAAGTTAGTTTGTAGGTGCAGCAGATAATCAGGGAGGCGAATGGAATGTTGGTCTTCATTGCGAGAGGGATGGAGTACAAAAGTAGGGAGGTCCTGCTGCAACTATACAGGGTATTGGTGAGGCCGCACCTGGAGTACTGCGTGCAGTTTTGGTCATCTTACTTAAGGAACGATATACTAGCCTTGGAGGAGGTACAGAGACGATTCACTAGGCTGATTCCGGAGATGAGGGGGTTACCTTATGATGATAGATTGAGTAGACTGGGTCTTTACTCGTTGGAGTTCAGAAGGATGAGGGGTGATCTTATAGAAACATTTAAAATAATGAAAGGGATAGGCAAGATAGAGGCAGAGAGGTTGTTTCCACTGGTCGGGGAGACTAGAACTAGGGGGCACAGCCTCAAAATATTAGGGAGCCAATTTAAAACCGAGTTGAGAAGGAATTTCTTCTCCCAGAGGGTTGTGAATCTGTGGAATTCTCTGCCCAAGGAAGCAATTGAGGCTAGCTCATTGAATGTATTCAAGTCACAGATAGATAGATTTTTAACCAATAAGGGAATTAAGGGTTACGGGGAGCGGGCGGGTAAGTGGAGCTGAGTCCAAGGCCAGATCAGCCATGATCTTGTTGAATGGCGGAGCAGGCTCGAGGGGCTAGATGGCCTACTTCTGTTCCTAATTCTTATGTTCTTATGTTCTTCCTAGCTGGGGGGAAATAAATTAAAATAACTCTCTGGTTTTCTCTTCAGACTATTTTTTTCCAAGATCTTTGATAATCTTGTGAGAATTCAACAGTATTGATAAAGGCACAGAAATATCAAAGACAACAGAATACTTCTTCTGCAATTAGCCGGACCTGGTTTTCGATGAGAATAGTATGTCATACACAATTCATTATCTGCTTGCGCTTTGCGAGCTTGCTCACATGCATCAGTGTGGGAAGTTGCACACATTCTGCTGGTATTCATTCAGGTGATCATTTGTATATAGAAATATGCAGGACTCGAGAAAAGAAAGCAGTGATTTACCTGGCCAGTCCCAGTGGGACTTAGGTGCATAAAGTCCATCAAATCACTTTTTCACTTCCTTATGGTGTTGCACCAATGTCATTCGGGATTCTCGTGACCTTATCTGTTGAGTGAACACTGAGTCACAGCAGAGCACCACACCTGCCTTTCATTTTCAATGACTGTACAGGAAAATTCCTGCATTTGGATGCAAAGTTCTGCAGTTAACGTTCCTACTCATTGTTGATAAAGAACTGACTCCACAAGTTCCCCAAATTGCAATTAATTTAGAAATAAAGCTGTGAGGATTTGTTGTATCACTCAATTTTTAAGTAGCAAAATACTACCAGAGTTACTGATGTAACCAAGGGCTCAATTTTTCCTAAAGCTTTTTTTTGGCGTACTTGAAGAGTTATGCCAATTTTTGGGGGCCCAAGAATGGCAACAAAAAAAATTTCTAACTTTCCCCATTGGATTTCATCATTTTGGCGCAGCCTAACCTGTCCTTTAGTTTTGGGGGTGGAGCCTTGATCTGCGCCAAGAAAATCGGGTAGCCCCGATAACCAGGGACACCATGCGAGCTGAAGCTGGAAAGTAGTAGTGAGGTTGGGGATGGCATCAAACAGGAAATTAGGGATGTGAGCAATAAAGGTACAGCAGTTATCATGGGTGACTTTAATCTACATATAGATTGGGCTAACCAAACTGGTAGCAATACGGTGGAGGAGAATTTCCTGGAGTGTATAAGGGATGATTATCTCGGCCAATATGTCGAGGAACCAACTAGAGAGCTGGACATCCTAGAATGTGTAATGAGAGAGGATTAATTAGCAATCTTGTTGTGTTAGGCCCCTTGGGGAAGAATGACCATTATATGGTGGAATTCTTCATTAAGATGGAGAGTGGCACAGTTAATTCAGAGACTAGGGTTCTGAACTTAAAGAAAGCTAACTTCGATGGTATGAGACGTGAATTGGCTAGGAGAGACTGGCGAATGATACTTAGAGGGTTGACAGTGGATACGCAATGGCAGACATTTAAAGATCACATGAATGAACGTCAACAATTGTACATCCCTGTCTGGCGTAAAAATAAAACAGGGAAGGTGGCTCAACCGCGGCTAACAAGGGAAATTAGGGATAGTGTTAAATCCAAGGAAGAGGCATATAAATTGGCCTGAAAAAGCAATAAACCTGAGGACTGGGAGAAATTTAGAACTCAGCAGAGGAGGACAAAGGGTTTAATTAGGAGGGGAAAAATAGAGTATGAGAGTAAGCTTGCAGGGAACATAAAAACTGACTGCAAAAACTTCTACAGATATGTGAAGAGAAAAAGATTAGTGAAGACAAATGTAGGTCCCCTGCAGTCAGAATCAGGTGAATTTATAATGGGGAACAAAGAAATGGCAGACCAATTGAACAAATACTTTGGTTCTGTCTTCACTAAGGAAGACACAAATAATCTTCTGGAAATACTACAGGACCTAGGGTCTAGCGAGAAAGAGGAACTGAAGGAAATCCTTATTAGTCAGGAAATTGTGTTCGAGAAATTGATGGGATTGAAGGCCGATAAATCCCCAGGGCCTGATACTCTGCATCCCAGAGTACTTAAGGAAGTGTCCCTCGAAATTGTGGATGCATTGGTGGTCATTTTCCAACATTCTATAGACTCTGGATCAGTTCCTATGGATTGGAGGGTAGCTAATGTAACACCACTTTTTAAAAAAGGAGGGAGAGAGAAAACAGGGAATTATAGACCGGTTAGCCTGATATCGGTAGTGGGGAAAAGTTGCAATCAATTATTAAAGATGTAATAGTAGCGCATTTGGAAAGCAATGACAGGATCGGTCCAAGTCAACATAGATTTATGAAAGGGAAATCATGCTTGACAAATCTTCTAGAATTTTTTGAGGATGTAACTAGTAGAGTGGACAAGGGAGAATCAGTGGATGTGGTGTATTTGGACTTTCAAAAGGCTTTTGACAATGTCCCACATAAGAGATTAGTGTGCAAAATTAAAGCACATGGTATTGGGGGTAATGTATTGATGTGGATAGAGAACTGGTTGGCAGACAGAAAGCAAAGAGTAGGGATAAACGGGTCCTTTTCAGAATGGCAGGCAATGACTAGTGGGGTACCGCAAGATTCAGTTCTGGGACCCCAGCTATTTAAAATATACATTAATGATTTAGACGAAGGAATTGAATGTAATATCTCCAAGTTTGCAGATGACACTAAGCTGGGTGGCAGTGTGAGCTGTGAGGAGGATGCTAAGAGGCTGCAGGGTGACTTGGACAGGTTAGGTGAGTGGGCAAATGCATGGCAGATGTGGTATAATGTAGATAAATGTTAGGTTATCCACTTTGGTGGCAAAAACAGGAAGGCAGAATATTATCTGAATGATAACAGATTAGAAACAGGGGAGGTGCAACGAGACCTGGGTGTCATGGTACGTCAGTCATTGAAAGTTGGCATGCAGGTACAGCAGGCGGTGCAGAAGGCAAATGGCATGCGGGCCTTCATAGCGAGAGGATTTGAGTATAGGACCAGGGAGGTCCTACTGCAGTTGTTCAAGGCCTTGGTGAGGCCACACCTGGAATATTGTGTACAGTTTTTGTCTCCTAATCTGAGGAAGGACATTCTTGCTATTGAGGGAGTGCAACGAAAGTTGATCAGACTGATTCCCGGGATGGCAGGACTGACATATGAAGAAAGACTGGAAAGGCTTATACTCACTGGAATTTTGAAGATTGAGAGGAGATCTCATAGAAACATATAAAATTCTGATGGGATTGGACAGGTTAGATGCAGGAAGAATATTCCCAATGTTGGGGTAGTCCAGAACCAGGGGTCACAGTCTAAGGATAAGGGGTAAGCCATTTAGGACCGAGATGAGGAGAAACTTCTTCACTCAGAGAATTGTGAACCTATGGAATTTTCTACCACAGAAAGTTGTTGAGGCCAGTTCATTAGATATATTCAAAAGGGAGTTAGATGTGGCCCTTATGACTAAAGGAATCAAGGGGTATGGAGAGAAAGCAGGAATGGGGTACTAAAGTTGCATGATCAGCCATGATCATATTGAATGGTGGTGCAGGCTCGAAGGGCCAAATGGCCTACTCCTGCACCTATTTTCTATGTTTCTATGTGAAACATACAGCTCTCAACATGTTAAAACACATTGCATCAACTTAAAAACACATTAAAACACATTGCAGCAACTTACCTCACGATGCCGGTGCTGATCCCTGCCCCTATCCCGGTCTGCTTCCCCCGCCTCCCGCTCCCCCGCCCGACCCTAGCCCCGAGTGCCTTCTGGTCCCGCTCACCCCCCTCCCACCCCCAACCCCAGCCCCGAGTGCTTTGCTGGTCCAGATCCACCCGCCTGCCAGCCACAAGCCCCTTGCCAGTGCTGGTGCCGGTCCAGCTCCCCGCCCATAGCCCTGGCCGAAAGGCTTGCCGATCTGCTTCCCTAGTCCGCCCCGAGCCCCTTGCCGTTCCAGGTCCAGCTCCCCCAGCCCCGAGTGCTTTGCTGGTCCCGCCCCTATCCCAGGCTGAGTGGCCTCCCGGTCCGCTCCCCTGCCCCTATCCCAAGCCAAGTGGCCTCCTCCCTCCCAGTCCCCGCACCTAACTACACCTGAAAGGCTTCCCCCCATCCCCTCTCTCCCCCTCCCCCCTTCCTTTCTCTACCCCCCTCTCTCTTCCCCTCCCCTCTCTCTCTCACCTCTCCTGCTGCTGCTGTCCAGGCAACTGCTGCACTTACCTACATTGATTTTCTTACCTACACCGATTTCTTTAACTCTCCAGAAGGTTTTTCTGCAGAGGCCACATGCGCTGGCCTACAAAGAACTGGAGTAACTCTCAGCTGGCCAAACTTGCCTAAATGGCCAGAATTGGCGCTGGTGGCAGGTTACGTCCACTTTGGTTGAAAAAAACGTACCTAAAAAAATCGTAACTAACTGAGTTACGCTGGTGCAAATTGATTGGGGAAACTGTGTTTTTTAAAATTCGGCCAAAAAAAGCAGCCTGCTCCAAAAAACCGGTGCAAATCACTGAGGAAACCTGAGCCCCAAGCCTCTAACTTTTTCCAGTTCTGACAAAAGGTCACCGACCTGAAACTTTAACTCCGTTTCTCTCTCCACAGATGCTGCCTGACCAGCATTTTCTGTTTTTATTAACCAAGTTTCTCTGATGGCCACAGATTGAATAGTTTAAAATAAAACATAGATATATCGTTCAACATGCATTGAAGATACACTGAATGAGCATTATACAACTGTGTCTCTCATAATTAACTTGGGTCAATGGCCATTCTCAGGTAGTTAACTACCTAGGGTGTTTATCCCAATTTAATTTGCATAATTTTCAATAGCTGGTAATTAAGACTTTGTGTTTAACTCGCTATTAAGAACATAATTCAACAAATTAATATCAATGATACAAACGCAAAATATTGCAGATGCTGGAATCTGAAATAAAAACAGAAAATGCTGGAAATATTCAGCAAGTCAGGCAGCATCTGTGGAGAGAGAAACAGAGTTAATGTTTCAGGTCGATGACCCTTCATCAGAACTGGAAAAAGTTAGAGATGCAACAGGTTTTTAAGCAAGTGTTGGGGCAGGGAAAGGGGGGAGGGGAGGAAAGAACAAAAAGGAAGGTCTGTGATAGGATGGAAGGCAGAAGAGATTAAGAGACAAAAGGGATGATGGTGCAAAGCAAATGGAGATGGTAATGGGACAAGTTAAGAAACAAAAGATGAGTCTAGATAGGGTGCAAATGGAAATGGCAGAATCATCAACACCTTCCCTGGGAAAGGGAAAAAAAACAAGAAAAAAAATAGGGACAGAAGTTATGTTTGAAATTGTTGAACTCGACACTTGCTTAAAAACCTGTTACATCTCCAACTTTTTCCAGTTCTGAGGAAGGGTCATCAACCGGAAATGTTAACTCTGTTTCTCTCTCTACAGATGCTGCCTGACCTGCTGTGTATTTCCAGCATTTTCTGTTTTTATATTATTTTAATATCAATGACTCTGCATTCAACGGTTTCTGAAACTCTCCCAATCCTCAGGCTTACTACTATTCTTCACAACATTATAAGCTTCTGCTTTCAATCTAATGCTATCCTTAACTTCTTTAGTTAGCCACGGATAGATCACTTTTCCTGTGGAGTTTCTCAATGTAATGTATTTTTAACAAGAATTATGAAATATTTAATTAAATGCTAGCCACTGCTTATCGACAGCCACACCTTTTAATCTATTTTTCCAATCTACCTTAGCCAACTCGCCCTTGATACCTATGTAATTGGCTTTATTTAAGTTTAAGAGTCTAGTTTCGGACTTGGGCAAGTCACTCTCAAATGTAATGTGAAATTCTATTGTATTATGATCACTCTGCCCCAGAGGATAATTTACTATGAGATTGCTAATTAACTCTGCCTCATTATACAATACAAGATCTAAAATAGTCTGTTCCCTGGTTGGTTCCATGATGTATTGTTCTCGGAAACGGTCCCAAATGCATTCCATGAACTCGTCCTCCAGAACTACCTTTATCAATTTGATTTGTCCAGCCTATATGAAGATTAAAGTCTCCCTTGATTATTTCATTACCTTTGTAACAAGCTCCCACTATTTCTTGATTAATATTCTGTCCAACGGTATATCTAATGTTAGGGGGCCTATATACAACTCCCACCAGTGTTTTCTGCCCCTTGTTATTCCTTATCTCCATTCATACTGTTTCTACTTCCTGAACTTCCGAGCCAAGATCCTTTCTCTCTACAAGTTGGAAGACCTTACAATATTCCCCAGCGAAGATGGACAAATTGTAACAGTATGCTGCATAGACATAGGCCTCACCATGGACATGCATGCAGAGCATCATTACCAACTGGAAGAGCAAGGGGACAATAATGTGCAACAGCAAGCAGCTGCTGACTTCACCAAGGGAGACAGCTATGGAAAGCAATTGTTGCTCAGAATTTTGAATGAGTTCTGCAGTTGCTTACCATTACTCACCATATGCTTAGTTTGGATTGAGCCTGGACCGCTTGGTTTCGATTGAGCCTGGACCGCTTGGCTCCAGACCACTTTACAGCCTTGATGCAAACATGGACACAAGACTTCAATTCCAGAGGCAAAGTGAAAGTGACTGCCCATGACATCAAGGCAGCATTTGACCAAGTGTGGCACCAAGAAGCCCTAGTAAAAATGAAATCAATGGAAATCGGGAACTCTCCAGTGGCTGGAGTCATACCTGACAGAAAGGAAGAAGGCTGTGGTTGTTGGAGGTCAATCATCTCAGCCCAGGAAATCGCTACAGGAGTTCCAAAGGGAGGCGTTCCAGGTCCAAGTATCCTCAGCTGCTTGATCAATAAACTTCCCTCCATCATAAGGTCAGAAGTGGGAATGTTCCTGATGATTGCACTGTTCCATTCACAATTCCTCAAATAATGAAGCAATTCATGCTCGCATGCAACAAGACCTGGGCAACAACCAGAGTTGGGCTGAGAAGTGGAAAGTAATATTTGGTCACACAAGTGCCAGGCAATGACCATCTCCAACAAGACAAAGCATAACCACTTCCCCTGTACATTCAATGGCATTACCATTGCCGAATCCTCCATCATCAACATCCTTGACGTCACCATTAATCAGAAAGTCAACTGAACCAGTCACATAAATGCCATGGGTATTTTGCGGTGAGTGGCTCAGCTCCTAACTCCCAAAAGCCTTTCCACCACCAACATGATACAACGGCAGGACTGTGATGCCCCATTTCATTATCTGTTTAGTTGTACCTCAGAACTAGTCGAAGGAGATATTCCACTTCCCCAGCCCATAATTTTCAGTCTATTAAATTAATGGGGGTAAAATCACGGGCTGAAGAGCACAGAAGCCAGTGAATGTGGCCAATATGTTTGCTTCAATCTACATTTCAAAAAATGTCACTTTCTTTTCTGCACAATAAAAGAATGATACATAACAAGACAGATTTCAAGTAATATAATTTTATTAAGTGAATGAGCACGTGATTTGAGTCGTCAAGATGTTTTTCTCCAGTTGTTTAAGTTATCCCCAATGAGTTATAAACTGCATGCTTCGACATCCTACTCATTACTATTCATTTGCTGCCATTGATAAAAGACAAGAAAGACCTTTCGCCCCTTAGCATGGTGCTGAAGAATTGTACCCAGGCTAAATTTGGCATCCACGAAGACTCCCAGTACTGATACAAAGCAACTGGAATGAATGGTTCCTGTGGGCTAGAACCTCCACTTTTGTGGTTCCAGCATGGGCATTAAAAAAGGGTTTTCAGATCGCCAGCTTCTTGCCCATTCTCAAAGCAGCGAGTCTCCACTTTTGAAAATGGGCGTTACCGCAAGCGATATAAAATGGGCGGTAGTATTAAATTTTTTTGACCTTCTGCCGTAAACTGTGGCCGTCCTTAGCAACGGCATGGCAATGCTCGATTTCCGCGATACTAGAGGTCAAGGGTCATCATGACATGCGCAGAAGAGGAAACAGAGAGAAAGGGAGCTCAGAGAGACTGAAGGCGTGTCTGGGTGTGTTGTGGCTGTTTTGGGAGGAAGGAAGGAGACTTTAGAGCTTCACAGCAAGTAGGCAAACAAAAAGTAGCTGTTACTAGCCAGATATTTGCCCAAATTTGGCCTATAATGGAGAGAGAGGAGGTAGCATCACAACATGCTGTGGTGACTGACGCTGGAGAGAGCAGTGAGGTGGGAGAGAAGCACATTGGAGGGTGCAAAAGAACCAGGAGGTTCTTGGATGAGGCAAATGCCTCCCTCCTGCAGGAGCTCGAGTTACGCTGGGGTGATTTGACACAAGGAGGGTGTGGGAAGCCCACCCCAAAGACACACCAGAAGATATGGACCGAGATAGCAGAGGTGGTCTCGTCGGCGACCAATGAGGTGTATGAGGGCAACCAATGCCGCAAGTGATGGAACGACCTTGTGGGATCCGCAAGAGTAAGTATTACATTGATTTACATATACCTATGTATTTATATAATTTGATTTGTAACTGTCATGAGTGACTATCATCAGATGTGAGGTCTTTCACTTTTACTGGGAATGTTTTACTCAAAGCCTACAGTCACGGTGTACATCTTTAGGTAAAGAATGATAATTATCATAATAATCATTATTACATCTTTCGGTTATGTGTTGTATCAGTACCTAGCAATGTATCACGCAATGATCTCATGCCATGTCGTCCTGTCACCTTTTACAGAAGAAGCTATTGACGATGAGGTCTGTGCAGAGGCGAACGGGTGGGGGGCTACCAGTCCCCAGCGACATCACTGACATGGACGAGCATGTGCTCGTGGGGAAGCACCCCCGGACAGCCATGGACGCATCTGCAGACCCTGACGTGATGCCATGTGAATAAAGCTTACACCATTGCGTGATGTAAAGTCAATAGATGCCACACCCACTCATATCCGAACAATCATATATGATAGATGATTTCTGAAATTGTCATAGAAATAATGATGGCCTAATGAAAATCATTGCAATGCAAATGTGTTGATGGTCATGAAATGTGATGTCTGCGATGATTTTGAGAGCAATGGTGCTTTTGTGGTGCACATGCTGTGTGTCGCGCTGGACTCACCTTGTCACCCTAGCACCCCCTTCTCATCGAATAACCTCATTTGTGTTTTGCAGCTCAGCCAGCAGCGCGGCCCCAGGCAAGACCACAGAGGCCAGAAGGTGGGGGCGCGGGGCAGGAGTCGGCGGACGATCCAACATCTGGTGCTGAGGAGCTCCGATTCTCGCCCGTCAATCCACTGGGTCTGTTCTCCACGGATGAGAGCGCAGACTTCAAGGAACCTGCATCGCCACGCTCCAGACGTCATTCCACCCCAAGGCTAGCTAGTGGTCCTCCGCTCATTCCCGTCTCCACTCTGGAGGCACCGGCCCCAAGCACCTTGCCACAAGGCACCACATTTGTCTTGTAAAACGGCAACAGCAATAATCATGGGTGATTTTAACCTCCATATTGATTGGACAAATCAAATTGGTCAGGGTAGCCTTGAGGAGAAATTCATAGAGTGCATAAGGGTCAGGTTCCTTGAGCAGTATGTAACGGAACCAACCACGGGGCAGGCTATCTTAGATCTGGTCCTGTGTAATGAGACAGGATTAATAAATAATCTCCTAGTAAAGCATCCCCTCGGAATGAATAATCATAGCATGATTGAATTTCAAATCCAGATGGAGTGTGAGAAAGTTGAATCTCTAACCAGTGTAGTAAGCTTAAATAAAGGAGACTATAAAGGTATGAGGGCAGAGTTGGGCAAAGTGGACTGGAAAAATAGAGTGGTTAGCCTGTGGAATTCTCTACCGCAGAAAGGTGTTGAGGCTAGTTCATTAGATATATTCAAAAGGGAGTTAGATATGGCCCTTACGGCCAAAGGGATCAAGGGGTATGGAGAGAAAGCAGGAAAGGGGTACTGAGGTTGAATGATCAGCTATGATCTTATTGAATGGCGGTGCAGGCTCGAAGGGCCGAATGGCCTGCTCCTGCACCTAATTTCTATGTTTCTATGGTTCTATTAAAGTGTAGGGCGGTTGATGAACAGTGGTGTAACTTAAGGGGATATTTCACAACTCTCAAGAAAAATATATTCCAGTGAAGAGGAAAGGGTGTAAGAGAAAAGATAGCCATCCGTGGCTAACTAAGGAAATTAAGGATGGTATCCAATTAAAAACAAGGGCATACACAGTGGCCAAAACTAGTGGGAGGGCAGAAGATTGGGAAGCTTTTAAAAGCCAGCAAAGAATGACTAAAAAACTGATTAAGAAAGGGAAGATAGACTATGAAAGTAAACTAGCACAAAATATAAAAACAGATAGCAAGAGTTTCTATAGGAATATAAAAAGGAAAAGAGTGGCTAAAGTAAATGTTGGTCCCTTAGAGGACGAGACCAGAGAATTAGTAATGGGGAACATGGAGATGGCAGAAACTCTGAACAAATATTTTGTATCAGTCTTTATGGTAGAGGACACTAACAATATTCCAACAGTGAATAGTCAAGAGGCGATAGGGGGGGGAGGAACTTAACACAATCACAATCACTAAGGAGGTGGTACTCAGTAAGATAATGGGACTAAAGGCTGATAAATCCCCTGGACCTGATGGCTTGCATCCCAGGGTCTTAAGAGAAGTAGCAGCAGGGATTGCGGATGCATTGGTTGTAATTTACCAAAATTCCCTGGATTCTGGGGAGGTCCCAGCAGATTGGAAAACTGCAAATGTAACGCCCCTGTTTAAAAAAGGAGGCAGACAAAAAGCAGGAAACTATAGACCAGTTAGCCTAACATCTGTGGTTGGGAAAATGTTGGAGTCCATTATTAAAGAAGCAGTAGCAGGACATGTGGAAAAGCAAAATTCGGTCAGGCAGAGTCAGCATGGATTTATGAAGGGGAAGTCATGTTTGACAAATTTGCTGGAGTTCTTTGAGAATATAACGAAAATGGTGGATAAAGGGGGATTTGGCAGATGGAGTATAATGTTGGAAAGTGTGAGGTCATGCACTTTGGCAGAAAAAATTATTAATTAATTGGAGAAAGATTGCAAAGTGCCACAGTATAGCGGGACCTGGGGGTACTTGTGCATGAAACGCAAAAGGATAGTATAGCAAGTGATCAGGAGGGCCAATGGTATCTTGGCCTTTATTGCAAAGGGGATGGAGTATAAAAGCAGGAAAGTCTTGCTACAGCTATATAAGGTAATGGTGAGGCCACACCTGGAATATTGCGTGCAGTTTTGGTTTCCATATTTACGAAAGGATATACTTGCTTTGGAGGCAGTTCAGGGAAGGTTCACTAGGTTGATTCCGGGGATGAGGGGGTTGACTTATGAGGAAAGGTTGGGTAGGTTGGGCCTCTACTCACTGGAATTCAGAAGAATGAGAGGTGATCTTATTGAAACGTATAAGATTATGAGGGGGCTTGACAAGGTGGATGCAGAGAGGATGTTTCCACTGATGGGGGAGACTAGAACTAGAGGGCATAATCTTAGAATAAGGGGCCGCCCGTTTAAAACAGAGAAGAGGAGAAATTTCTTCTCTCAGAGGGTTGTAAATCTGTGGAATTCGCTGCCTCAGAGAGCTGTGGAAGCTGGAACATTGAATAAATTTAAGACAGAAATAGACAGTTTCTTAAACAATAAGGGGATAAGGGGTTATGGGGAGCGGGCGGGAAAGTGGAGCTAAGTCCATGATCAGATCAACCTTGATCTTATTGAATGGTGGAGCCGTATGGCCTACTCCTGTTCCTATTTCTTATGTTCTGATATTCTTATACATTTCGCGGATGGCGGAGGTCCTGGATGCGATAGTCAGGAACATTGCTGGCACAGGCCTCCCAGTGGTCCCCGAGTGCGGCACTCCACCCCTAGGTTCTGCACCACCGCTGCGAATGACAGATGAGAGCAAGGACCAAGATCCTGTTTCTGCATCAGAGAATGTTGCCCCCTCAGCACCCCCTGCTCCCATACCCGTGCAACCACCGCATCTGCCTTCACCCCCCCCAATGAGGCTCCGCTTGAGGAGCTCCTCAGCCAGGTGCCGTGGAGCGAGGAGGGGAAAGGGTAGAGGTGGGGAGGAGGAGGCAAGGGGGGGCAGGAAAGTGAGGTGCATGTCCGCAGGTGATGGCTGTGTTATATCTCCATCTGGGTGTATGCAATTTGTTGCGATGTATGGGGGCTGGGGACCATGCTCCTGCTTTGCCTTTGTGTTCTGTGTTGTTGGACATGTTGAACATGTGATTTATGTCAATAGTGGAAAAAGTGGGTGGGGGTTGGGTGTTATTGCATGTGATACTTATGATTTCAGACCAATGTTGGTATAAAATTTTTGTTATTGAACATAACCTTGTTGTACATTGTCTCAGATAGCTGCATCTTTACACACTGGTGATTCCTTACCATGAAAGGGTTAAATACAACTGAACATCAATTAATGTAAACTTTAATTGGCACCAAGATGATGGGCACCATTTATGCCTGAGCTGCACACACACAGCAGTGTGTCAGCATTGTCACTCACATCATTTTTCAGGCAAATCATTCAGATATCAGCTCCTCACGTAAGAGTGGGATTTTAGAAATGCCAGCCACACCACTGCCGTTTTGTTCAGAACAGTTCCACTTCTTGTGGGTGGTGACATTGCACACATATCTGCTGGGCATTAGTTTTGGTAAATATGCTCTTCACGACAAAAAAAAGTGGGCGGGCGGTATTATTGAACCTCGGCATTAAATCATTGCAGAAATTAACGCTGGGCGATATTATGGCCGTTGATTTCGCCCATTCTGATGATTTCGCCCAAAAAAAGTGGGCAGGTGGTAATATTTTTTCCTGGCATTAAGCACATGAGGAAAGTAACACTCAGTGATAAGTTTCCTAAAAATGGGAGTCAGTTTCCATTTTGTGGCTAAATGGGCGCTATCTGGGCATTATACATCATTTCAGCAGTAAAATAGGCGTTAAGTGGGTGTTAAGCATGCAAAGAAAGTGGAGGTTCCAGTTCTATAACTTTCAGTCAATGCCTTCAAGATGCGATCTAGAGCCGTACAAATTATAATGCTGCACTTGGAACACCCATCACCATACTCTACTGGTTAGTCCACTGTTCAAGGTAGAAAATAGACTGCAGCAGATCCACAACAACACAACATAGAAACATAGAAACATAGAAAATAGGTGCAGGAGGAGGTCATTCGGCCCTTTGAGCCTGCACCACCATTCAATAAGATCATGGCTGATCACTCCCTCAGTACCCCTTTCCTGCTTTCTCTCCATACCCCTTGATCCCCTTAGCCGTAAGGGCCATATCTGTTATGTATAGCCCAGGTACATTAAATGTATAAGTACAATGGCGCGCCACAGAGGGCGCTGTGGTGGGAAACCTGAAAGTTACTGCAAGACAGAGTATAAAAGGCTGCCCACCACACCTGAGAGGCACTCTGAAGTTACACAATAAAGGACTAAGGTCACAGCAGTTAGATCAACACCGGACCGTATGGAGTCAGTGATTTGAGTGCTATATACACCACATTGGCAACGAGGACGCGGACGAACTCCACGCAACCATGGCTACTCTGGGCTCGCTAAAGGATTTTACCGTGGGCAATGATTGGGAGGCCTTTATGGAAAGGCTCTAGTACTACTTCACAGCAGGAGTTCATCCGCGTCCTCGTTGCCAATGTGGTGTATGTAGCACACAAATCACTGACTCCACACAGTCCGGCGTTGATCTAACTGCTGTGACCTTAGTCCTTTATTGTGTAACTCCAGAGTGCCTCTCAGGTGTGGTGGGCAGCCTTTTATACTCTGACTTGCAGGTACTTTCAAGTCTCCCACCACAGCGCCCTCTGTGGCGCGCCATTGTACTTATACATTTAATGTACCTGGGCTATACATAACCGATATGGCCCTTACGGCTAAGGGGATCAAGGGGTATGGAGAGAAAGCAGGAAAGGGGTACTGAGGGAATGATCAGCCATGATCTTATTGAATGGTGGTGCAGGCTCGAAGGGCCTGACGGGGCACATGGACGCACTGAGAGAGAAGCGTAAGGCGATATTGCTCTCCAGTTGTGGCGATGAGGTTTACTGTCTCGTCAGGGATTTGCTGGCACCTGCGAGCGCCAGGGACAAGTCATATGAGGAGCTGGTCATACTCATTCATGACCAGTTGAAACCAAAGGAGAGCATCCTCACGGCCAGATACAAATTCTACCATCACTGCAGACCTGAGGGCCAGGATGTCACCAAATATGCTGCGGACCTCAGGAGACTCGCGGCGCCGTGTGATTTTGGCGCACACCTTGATGAGGCGTTGTGGGACGTTTTTGTTATGGAGATTGGCCAAGAAGGCCTCCTTCACAAGCTGCTAGCCACGGAACCCACAGTCACCCTGACAAAAGCCATCACCATCAGCCGGGCATATATGACCTCGACTTGCAGCATCAAGCAAATGATCCACACAGTCTCGAACCCAGCAGGCACTGTCCACAGGATAGCGCCCACCATGGACAAAACTGCAAAACGTGGCTCTGCCCGGGGCAGAGAGCACGGACCTCGGGGTCCTGGAACTCAGAGTCTGCTGAGGGGGGCCAATCAAGCAGCACCATGCTGGCACGGCGGAGGAAACCATGGGGCTCACCGGTGCAGGTTTGCGGAGTATACGTGCAATACCTGCCACATTAAAGGCCACCTTCGGCGTATGTGTAAAAGAAATCGGACTCACCATGTGGCTGAGGAGATGGGGGATGATCCACTGTTCAGCGAGGAGCAGGCAGAAGAAGATGAGGGGTTGGGACTGTATACGTGTACCGACGATTTGCCCCGAGTGATAATGAAAGTAAAAATTGACAGAGTCCCAGTGAGTATGGCAGTGGATACGGGATCGGGTCTATCGTTGATGAGTCAGAGAACTTTCGATAAACTGTGGGTCAACCCAGCTGCACGACCCAAGCTGGTCCTGGTCACGGCAAAGCTGCATACCTATACCAAGGAACTGATACCTGTTCTTGGCAGTGCGGATGTGCAGGTATCTCACGGGGGCGAGAAGCAGGTTTACCTTTGTGGGTCATTGCAGGCGATGGGCCGACGCTTCTCGGCAGAAGATGGATGGGAAAGGTCCGTGGGAGCTGAGAAGACTTCATTCCTCCACAGACCACTGTCCCTCGGGTTCCCAAAGAGCAGCGCTGACCGAGCTGGAGCTGCAGCCTAAATCCACACACAGGCGACAGCAGCCCAGAACTTCTGACCCCAAGCAATTCTGCAGCCTCAGCCTCCACAGACGAGCAGACCCTGGAAGAACAAGTTTGCAGGTGCGGGTGGATTGCTGGGGTGCGGGCCGACGGGGCGCTGCAGACGATGAGTGGGAGGTCCATCGAGGGCCGGGGGATCTAGGGGGCCTACACAGAGGAACAGCCGGGCGGCGGTAGCGGCTGCGATGGTGGCGGCCACGGCAGCCGCAGGAGGGGCGGCAAGTGCGGAGACAACGGTGGGAGCGGAGGCTGCGGCGGCGGCTGCCGTGACTCGGGAGAACGCGAGCCAGAGCGGCGGATGCGGCAGCAAGTACGGAGGGACTCACAGGGACTGTGACTGATCGAGTCCAGGGAGCCACTTCGACCAAGTTGGGTTGTTCTGGGCTGTTTTTTTCCCTTCCTTTCTTCCTTGTCCCTTCTGTTCTTTCTTCGCCAGCGAGCTCAAGTTGGTGGTGAGCCTCATGGCAACAGAGCTCTGCAGGCAAAGCCCAGCAGAGCACCTAAAATTGCGGCGCCCAAGGGAAGCCTCGTGGGAACCACATGATGCCGTCTTAAAAGGGAAATGCACCCAGGAGTCTTAAAAGGGCCTTACACTGTTGTCGGTCCCCACAAAAAGACTTTTGTAAGACAAAAGCGAGTCTAAATGAGCTATGTGAATGTAGGATGACGGATTTATGATAAGAATTAATATTTTAATGCTGAATGGTTACTGTGTTTAAAATAATGGATATGAATTACGAATTATGATAAGAGTTAATATTTCAATGCTGAATGGTCACTGTGTTTAAAATAATGGATATGAATTACGAATTACGATAAGAGTTAATATTTTAATGCTGAATGGTCACTGTGTTTAAAATGATGGATATGAATTACGGAAAGAGTCAATAACACAAGGTTCTAGTAAAAGGGATATGGATCCGTGTCTAACATTACCAACGGGCTAATGCGATTTTCGATTTAGGGGATTCATGCAATGGTTCAGCGGCTGCTAAGGCGACTACTTCATGAGAACAGAGGCAACGCACCAGTTGCGATACCCTGTCTCAGCGCAGCCCATTACCGCGGGCAAAAAGGGGCTGTGTACCGCCATCATACCTCACCCAGAGGAGCTGGGATTAAATAACTGTTCAGTGGACCTGCAACCTTTTGACACAACATCTGTACCACATATTATATGTACCATACAAATGTACCGTCTATGTATACCTGCTTTCTGTTGGAAGTTATGCTCGTGTACCTTATCACCCATGTAAGGACTGCAAATACCACATGCTTGCACCAGATCCACCACATGGGGGAGAAGAGGGAAGTGGATGGTCATGGACTCACACTCACAAATCAAGCAGGACGAACAAGGCCGAGGTCACCGGCAATGGCTTTTGGAACTGGGGAGGGTAGTGAGATGTTATGTATTGTCCAGGTACATTAAATGTATAAGTACAATGGTGCACCACAGAGGGCACTGCGGTGGGAGACCTGAAAGTACCTGCAAGACAGAGTATAAAAGGCTGCCCACCACACCTGAGAGGCACTCTGGAGTTACACAATAAAGGACTAAGGTCACAGCAGTTATATCAACACCAGACCGTGTGGAGTCAGTGATTTGTGTGCTGCATACACCACAATATCTAACTCTCTCTTGAATATATCCAATGAACTGGCATCAACAACTCTCTGTAGCAGGGAATTCCACAGGTTAACAACTCTCTGAGTGAAGCTGAACAAGCGCTGTACAAGGGCAATATGTGCACAGTGCTGCACCTTGGCAAAAAACTGGAGTGTCTGGATTTCCTGGAGATGATCATTTACATAGTATTGCATTGTATTTACAGCACAGAAACAGGCCATTGGATCCAACAGGTCTACGCCGGTCATTATGCACCACATGAGCCTTCTCCCACCTTACTTAATCTCACCCTATCAACATATCCCTCTATTCTTTTCTCCTGCATGCACTTATCTAGCTTCCCCTTAAATGCATCTAAACTATTCTCCTCAACTACTCCACATAGTAGCAAGTCCACATTATAACCATTCTCTGAGTAAAGACTTTTCTCCTGAATTCCTGATTGTATTTATTAGTGGCTATCTTATATTTGTGGCCTCTAGTTTTGGTCTCCCCCCCACAAGTGGAAGCATCTTCTCTACATCTAGCCTAGCGAGAGGGCAGCCTTTCTTTGGTTGTGGAGGAGCGCAATTAGAGTTGAGGTTTTAAATGGTCCCATTACACATTCCCATTACATTCATACATGTAAATTTGATAAAAGACAGTAGTACCATTTCCACCCACAACAAATGACATACAAGCTGTAGATGTGGCAGTGAGTTGACTCTAGATTTGTAACAGTTATGACTAAGGACTACATGATGGCTTCAGAGTTAATTTTTCTGGTGGGTGTTATCAACGTGAGTAAGTTTTAAAAAAGAGTAATTGATGTGCATGACAGTAAACAACAAACATAGTGAGAGGCCTGCCGGATTTCAAAATCTGTTCACAATTTCTGTCTGGGCCTCTCTTGCAGTAATTCTCTCTTCTTGATGACAAACTGTCCAATAGTCTAGCAGACACAAGGCAGATTCATTTTGAGATCATGTGCAGGAGTGATGAGCCTTTTGTGGGGAAAATATCTTTCAAATGAAGTTCCTTTCCCAAAATATATAAAAGAAAGTGTAAAATGAATGTGTTTCATATTCTCCCAAAATGTTGCATTTCTTCAACAGGCTCTGTTGTGCTGGATCATTAAGTCAAGGATGGTTGACTTTGGTTCTAAAAATAACTGTATTTAATAACTCATAGGGATTTACAGATCTTACTCGTGTATGGACACATAATTCAAACAACATTTAATGTATTTCTGGTATACTTCCAGTAGCTACTTTAGTTTTGGTTTTGTTCCCCTTTATCTTCAGCAATTCCCAGTTCATTTAATACAACCACAAAAAAATTGATGAAATATTTTGGGTTTTCCCCTAATCTAAGCAATATGTTAATTAAAATGTTTCTTCACAGAAGATTATTAAATGACAATCACTGTCAAACACACACAGTTCATGAAGTGTTACTCAGCCTGCTCGCTGATTAGAACCAGCTGTGTGTGATGAGCTGTGAACAGCCAAAAAGCTGCAAGTGTCCAAATGAATGCGTCTGTGTTAGAGAAACACAGCAATATAGTAGCTTTCAATCTGATTGAAGTATTTTCCTATTCTTTTTTCATGGAGAGAGATTAAAAACATAAATGCAGATAGCCCTGCGGAAGATTTGAAAGTGATTGTCCTATACACATGTGCCCATAGCTGATGATAAGAAGGCGATCTCTCCTCTAAACCAAGGAAGCTTGGTGAAATATTAGAAAGTCACATTACAGATAACTTGTTTTAATGATATGCCACATTTGGGTTCAAGCACAAAAATTGTGCCATTGATTTTTTTTGTTTTAATCACATCGCTCTTGGTACTTAAAGGCAAACTGCAACCCAAAATGAGTAATGCTTACCTACAATTTTCTATTATTCAAAATATAGATTATAGGTATTTCACATTATGAAAGGATGGATCCAGGTCGGTAGAAATCGATTATTTCCAATGATTGAAGGTCTAGAAAACTAGGGTCTGTTTATAAGACTAAATGTAAAAATTTAGGACAGAGAGCAGGAGAATTTTTTTATCCAAAGAATTGAAATTGTGAATGCACTTCTGGACTTAGTAATTGAAGTAAGACCATGTCAACATTTAAGAATAAGTTAGATTGTTGGTTTAAGGAAAAGGGAATAAAGGGATGTTGGAAGAGGGTGGACACATGGAACACATTAGGATGACTGCCCGTGTGAACACCAACACAGAGCGGTTGGGCTAAATGGCCTGTTTTCATGTTGTAATTTCTATGATTTTCTATGCAATAAAATAAAATAAAAATCCACGAATGTTTAAATATTAATCTTACATCCCACTACCAATTAAGCCTCACATTTTAAGCTATTTTTAAAAAATTGAGCCAGACTTTGCTGTAGCAGGTCATCTAAAAGCATCTGCCATTAGTGTATTAGGGATGGTTTTCTAGACCAATATGTAGAGGAACCAACTAGAGGGCTGGCGATCCTCAAGATGTGTAATGAGAAAGGGCTAATTAGCAATCTTGTTGTGCGAGGCCACTTGGGGAAGAGTGACCATAATATGGTGGAATTCTTTATTAAGATGGATAGCGATACAGTTAATTCAGAGACTAGGGTCCAGAACTTAAGGAAAGATAACTTTGATGGTATGAGATGTGAATTGGCTAGAATAGACTGGCGAGTGATACTTAAAGGGTTGACAGTGGATAGGCAATGGCAAACATTTAAAGATCACATGGATGAACTTCAACAATTGTACATCCCTGTCTGGAGTAAAAGTAAAATGGGGAAGGTGGCTCAACGGTGGCTAACAAGGGAAATTAAGGATAGTGTTAAATCCAAGAAAGAGGCATATAAATTGGCAAGAAAATCTGAGGACTGGGAGAATTTTATAATACAGCAGAGGAGGACAAAGGGTTTAATTAGGAGGGGGAAAATGGAGTATGAGAGGAAGCTTGCTGGGAACATAAAAACTTGACTGCAAAAGCTTCGAGATATGTGAAGAGAAAAGGATTAGTGAAAATAAACGTAGGTCCCTTGCAGTCAAATTCAGGTGACTTTATAATGGGTAACAAAGAAATGGCGGACCAGTTAAACAAATACTTTGGTTCTGTCTTCACAAAGGAAGACACAAATAACCTTCCGGAAATACTAGTGGACCGAGGGTCTAGTGAGAAGGAGGAACTGAAGGAAATCCTTATTGGGCAGAAAATAGTGTTAGGGAAATTGATGGAATTGAAGGCCGATAAATCCCCATGGTCTGATAGTCTGCATCCCAGAGTACTTAAGGAAGTGGCCCGAGAAATAGTGGATGTATTGGTGGTCATTTACCAACATTCTATAGACTCTGGATCAGTTCCTATGCACTGGAAGGTAACTAATGTAACCCCACTTTTTAAGAAAGGAGGGAGAGAGAAAACAGGTAATTATAGACTGGTTAGCCTGACATTGGTAGTGGGGAAATGTTGGAATCAATTATTAAAGATGAAATAGCAGCACATTTGAAAAGCAGTGACGGGATCAGTCCGAGTCAGCATGGATTTATGAAAGGGAAATCATGCTTGACAAATCTTTCTGAATTTTTTGAGGATGTAACTGGTAGAGTGGACAAGGGAGAACCAGTGGATGTGGTGTATTTGGATTTTCAAAAGGCTTTTGACAAGGTCCCACACAAGAGATTGGTATGTAAAATTAAAACACATGGTATTGGGGGTAGTGTACTGATGTGGATAGAAAACTGGTTGGCAGACAGGAAGCAGAGAGTCGGGATAAACAGGTACTTTTCAGAATGGCAGGCAGTGACTAGTGAGGTGCCGCAGGGCTCAGTGCTGGGACCTCAGCTATTTACAATATACATTAATGATTTAGATGAAGAAATTGAGTGTAATATCTCCAAGTTTGCAGATGACACTAAACTGAGTGGCGGTGTGAACTGTGAGGAGGACGCTAAAAGGCTGCAGGATGACTTGGATAGGTTAGGTGAGTGGGCAAACGCGTGGCAGATGCAGTATAATGTGGATAAATGTGAGGTTATCCACTTTAGTGGCAAAAACACGAAGGCAAAATATTATCTGAATGGTGGCAGATTAGGAAAAGGGGAGGTGCAACGAGACCTGGGTGTCATGGTACATCAGTCGTTGAAAGTTGGCCGGCAGGTACAGCAGGCGGTGAAGAAGACAAATGGTATGTTGGCCTTCATAGCTAGGGGATTTGAGTATAGGAGCAGGGAGGTCTTACTGCAGTTGTACAGGACCTTGGTGAGGCCTCACCTGGAATATTGTGTTCAGTTTTGGTCTCCTAATCTGAGGAAGGATGTTCTTGCTATTGAGGGAGTGCAGCGAAGGTTCACCAGACTGATTCCCAGGATAGCAGGACTGACATATGAGGAGAGACTGGATCGGCTGGGCCTGTATTCACTGGAGTTTAGAAGGGTGAGAGGGGATCTCATAGAAACATATCAAATTCTTATGGGACTGGACAGGTTAGATGCAGGAAGAATGTTCCCGATGTTGGGGAAGTCCAGAACCAGGGGGCATAATCTAAGGATAAGGGATAAGCCATTTAGGGCTGAGATGAGGAGAAACTTCTTCACTCAGAGAGTTGTTAACCTGTGGAATTCCCTGCCGCAGAGAGTTGTTGATGCCAGTTCATTGGATATATTCAAAAGGGACTTAGGTATGGCCCTTACGGCTAAAGGGATCAAGAGTTATGGAGAGAAAACGAGAAAGAGGTTATTGAATGGTGGTGCAGGCTCAAAGGGCCGAATGGCCTACTCTTGCACCTATTTTCTATGTTTCTATGTTTCTAGTTTTCCTTGCTGCTGCAGCATTCAGCACAAAAGATTTTTGCCCACACAGTTGCTGAAAGTGCGAGCTGATAATGATGCAGTGTAGGATGTTTGTTTTTCACGCTACTCTGATTCTTAGACCTCGGAACTTATAGTGGGAAAGGACAACACGTGGCACAAAATTTAGGCTTAACGCTGTGTCGGTTTTATTACGCAACAAAAAAGATTAAAACTACAGGACTAGACTTCTGATAGAAAACAATTTAAGACATGCAATCGCCACCCCTGGCAATGAACCTGTGGTCATTGATTCCGTGGCCGGTTCATTCTTCTGTCCGTTCTCTGCAGTGCTGTTCCCATTCCTGTCCTTCTGTCTCTCTGTTTGAACTTCTTTGTATTCTTATGTTTCTGTGTTTGTATATTTATATCCATAGTATGAATAAGTTTCCCGCTGGGCTGGGGTCCGATTAATGCGTCTGGATCAATGTGGTGATTTGTTTAACTGGCTGTGGTGATGAGTTTTAATGGCTACTAATTTGCACATGGAGTCGACAGTGCAAAAGATAACTGCTTATCCTTAATGCCCTGTTATCCAAAAATATGCATTTCGTAGTGTTATGTCTTAAGTAAACAGTCAGAATAGATACTGCAAGCTCAATGTATGGTGTGACCGTACCTTTATTACAGATCTCAAAGTGCTTCGCCAGCCTGTGAGGCCTCCTTATATACAGGTGCTCCCAAGGGATTGTGGGATCCCTTGGGACTCCAGGGGATAAGCCCTCTAGTGGTTAGACATGGTATTTACAAGTTTACAAGCATAACAACACTCCCCCTCAAAGTCAATAGTGTAACTATTTACAATGTAAGCCGATCTGGGGCCTTCCTTTCCCTGGTTGATCTTCTCAGTGCAAATGCTGGTTTTGGTAAGTCGTTTGTTGGGCCCTCGATAGCCTGCTGTGCAGCTGACCTTGCTGGGCTGCTTGGAGTGGTGAGTCCTGTTGGGCTGCCGCGGATGATGGGTTCTGCTTCGTGGTCAACCGTTGGGTCGGTTGCCACTTGTGTGTGTGTTGGAAGGTCGAAAAAGGTAGAGTCTATTGTGGGTTTTTCTGGATAGTCTGTAAATCTGAGTTTGGTTTGGTCCAAGTGTTTCCTGCATTTGAGAGTTTGACCACAAACACCCTACTCGCCTCTTTGGCCAGAACAGTGCCAGGAAGCCACTTGGGAACTTGTCCATAGTTCAACACAAATACAGGATCATTTATCTCAATTCCGCAAAACATATTTGCACGATCATGATATGTATTCTGTTCAAGCCGCCTGCTCTCTACCTGTTCATGTAGATCAGGGTGGACTAACAAGAGCCTTGTCTTAAGTGCCCTTTTCATGAGCAGTTCAGCGGGAGGGACCCCAGTGAGCGAGTGGGGTCTTGTGCGGTAACTGAGCAGGACTCGGGATAAGCGAGTCTGCAGTGAGCCTTCAGTTACCCTTTTCAAGCTCTGCTTGATTGTTTGAACTGCTCGTTCTGCCTGTCCATTGGACGCTGGTTTAAACGGGGCAGATGTGACATGTTTGATCTCATTGCGGGTCATGAACTCTTTGAACTCAGCACTGGTAGAGCACGGCCCATTGTCACTTACAAGGACATCAGGCAGGCTGTGCGTGGCAAACATGGCCCGTAGGCTTTCAATGGTGGCAGCGGATATGCTTGCCAACATTATCACACATTCAATCCATTTGGAGTACGCATCTACAACCACTAAGAAAATCTTTCCCAAGAATGGGCCTGCATAGTCAACATGGACCCTGGACCATGGTTTGTAGGGCCAGGACCATAAACTCAGTGGCGCCTCCCTGGGTGCATTGCTTAACTGTGAGCATGTATTACATTTGTGCACGCAGGACTCTAAGTCTGCATCGATACCGGGCCACCACATGTGGGATCCGGCTATTGCTTTCATCATTACGATGCCTGGGTGGGTGCTGTGGAGATCACTAATAAAAGTGTCCCTGCCCTTTTTTGGCACCACTACCCGATTACCCCATAGGAGGCAGTCAACCTCTATAGACATTTCATTTTTGCACCTCTGGTACGGCTTTATTTCTTCCTGCATCTCTAACAGGACACTAGACCAACTCCCGTGGAGCACACAGTTTTTTACTAAGGACAGTAAGGGGTCCTGGCTCATCCAGGTTCTAATCTGTCCGGTGGTAACAGGTGATTGCTCACTCTTGAATGCTTCCATTACCATGACTAAATCTGCAGGCTGTGCCATTTCTACCCCTGTGTTGAGCAATGGCAGCTTGCTGAGAGCATCGGCCTGTGCCTGGCCTGTGGCGGATGGCGTAGTTTTATGTGGACAATGTGAGCATCCATCTCTGGATTCGGGCCGATGCATTCGTATTTATCGCCTTGCTTTCAGAAAAGTGGGATATAAGCGGATTATGGTCGGTTTCCTATTCAAATTAGAGCCCGAACAGGTATTAATGCATTTTCTTTACCCCGTAAACACACGGTAACGCTTCTTTTTCGATCATACTGTAGGCCCTCTCAGCCTTAGACAGACTTCTGGATGCTTAAGCAACCGATTGCAATTTTCCAAATTCATTAGCTTGTTGCAATACACACCCGACCCCGTACGACGGCGCATCACATGCTAGTACCAAACACTTACATGGATTGTACAATACAAGCAATTTGTTTGAACATAACAGCTTCCTAGCTTTCTCAAAGGCATTTTCTTGGTCTTTACCCCATACCCATTCATCTCCTTTACGCAGTAAAGAGTGCAGGGGTTCTAACAATGTGCTAAGACCCGGTAAGAAGTTACCAAAATAGTTCAGGAGTCCTAGAAACGACCGCAGCTCCATCACGTTCTGTGGTCTTGGTGCGTTTTTGATTGCCTCCGTCTTCGAATCGGTGGGCCTGATGCCGTCCGCCGTGATTCTTCTCTGCAGGAACTCCACTTCAGGCACCAGGAAAATGCACTTCGAGCATTTTAGCCTAAGCCCCACATGATTAAGCTGACTAAGAACCTCCTCCAGGTTCTGCAGGTACTCGACGGTGTCCTGACCTGTAACCAAGATGTCGTCCTGGAACGCCACAGTGTGTGGGACCGACTTCAGCAAGCTTTCCATGTTCCTCTGGAATATCGCTGCGGCCGATCGAATCCCAAACGGGCATCTGTTGTAAATGAAGAGACCTTTGTGCGTGTTGATGCAGGTGAGGCTTTTCGATGATTCCTGCAGCTCCTGCGTCATGTAGACCGAGGTCAAGTCAAGCTTCGTGAACGTTTTCCCTCCCGCCAGCGTCGCAAATAGGTCATCTGCCTTTGGTAGCGGGTATTGATCCTGCAGTGAGAAGCAAATGATAGTTACTTTGTAATCACCACAGATTCTGACGGTGCCATCTCCCTTGAGGACTGAAACAATCAAACTGGCCCACTCATTGAATTCGATCTGCGAAATGATGCCCTCTCGTTGCAGCCTGTCCAGCTCGATCTCCACCCTCTCTCTCATCATGTAAGGTACCGCTCTCGCCTTGTGATGGATGGGTCACGCTTCTGGAATCAAATGGATCTGCACTTTTGCTCCTTGGAACTTCCTGATGCCTGGTTCGAACAGCGAGGGGAACTTGTTTAGGACCTGGGCACATGAGGTGTCATCGACGGACGAAAACGCTTGAATGTCGTCCCAGTTCCAGCATATCTTTCCCAGCCAGCTTCTGCTGAACAGCGTGGGGCCATCGCCCGGTACCACCCAGAGTGGTAACTCGTGCACCGCTCCATCGTCGGAGACCTTTACGGTAGCACTGCCGATTATGGGAATCAGTTCCTTTGTGTACGTTCTCAGTTTAGTACGAATGGGAGTCAGGACTGGCCTTGAGGCCTTGCTGCACCACAATTTATTGAAAGTCTTTTTGCTCATTATGGACTGGCTTGCGCCTGTGTCCAGCTCCATGTAAACCGGGAGTCCATTTAATTCAACCTTTAGCATTATCGGGGGACACTTTGTGGTAAATGTTTGCAACCCATATACCTCTGCCTCCTCGGTCTGAGGCTCTGGTTCATCATGATCCACCGTGGATCTGTTCTCCTCTGCACATGGTGGTTTGCAGGATTAGCAGGGTTTGCAGCTCGCCTGCACATACGTTGGAGGTGTCCCATTGTTCCACAGCCCTTGCAAATGTATCCTTTGAAGTGGCATGAATGGAAACGATGATCACCCCCGCAGTGCCAACAAGGTGTTAATGGCCTTGTATTCACCACCCTTGATGGTGGACTCTGAGTCATCTGCGGACATGTAGCTGCAGGCGTGTGAGTCCTGCCCTGTAAATTTCGATTCAAAAACAAAGTTACTTTGTTCACAGTACTTGCAACAGCACTCATGTGCTGAGAAATTTGTTTGGTATTGTCACTGGTGGTGATAAACGCCTGGGCTATCGCTATGGCTTTACTCAAGGTTGGGGTCTCTACAGTCAAAAGTTTGCAAAGTATTACTTCATGGCCAATACCAAGTACAAAGGAGTCCCTGAGCATGTGCTCTAAGTGTCCTTCAAATTTGCAATGTCCTGCAAGGCGCCTTAGCTCGTCGACATAGTTCGCCACTTCCTGGCCTTCAGATCTCTTGTACGTGTAGAACCGATACCTCGCCATCAGAACGCTTTCCTTCGGGTTTAGATGCTCCAAAACCAGTGTGCACAACTCATCGTATGACTTGTCTGTGGGTTTCGCTGGAAAGAGCAGATTTTTCATGAGGCCATACGTTGGTGCCCCACAAACGGTGAAGAGGATCACCCTTCGTTTGGCAGCGTTCGCTTTTCCTTCCAGCTTGTTGGCCACGAAGTATTAGTTGAGTCGCTCCACGAAGGTTTCCCAATCATCTCCCTACGAAAATTTCTCCAGGATGCCCACGGTTCTCTGCATTGTTGCGATGTGGTTCATCATTTGTATCTCGTCGCCAGTTGTAATGACTTAAATAAAGAGTCAGACTAGATACTGCAAGCTCAAAGTAAGGTGTGACCATCATCCTTTATTACAGATCTCAGAGTGCCTCTCAGCCTGTGAGGCCTCCTTATATACAGGTGCTTCCAATGGATTGTGGGATCCCTTGGGACTCCAGGGAATAAGCCTTCTGGTGGTTAGACATGGTATTTATAGGTTTGCATACATAACACGTAGTCCTTTGTAGTCCTGGTTTCTTGCAGACTTGTAGTCTCTGGGGTGAACTGTTTTACCCCCTGCAGTTAATCAACCCCGGAGCTCCTCTGTTAGATAGTATCAATCTCTTTGTCTGTATGCATAACCAAGTTTAGTCCTTGACCTCAGAGATTGCTCTTAATGGGCGATGAGTCACCACTTGCCTTAGGCTGGTGCTTTTCCCCTCCCAGGTAGTCCAAAAGTTTTTACTTTAAAACAGTTTGTTTGTGGCCTCTTCCTGTGCATTGTTCGAAGAAAAATAGATGTACCTTACAGCAATGAGGGCAACAGGGCATCTGGGATGTCAGTGGACAGGGAAAGCAACAGGTATCTCCATAACCATGAGATTTGAGGATTCGAAAATAAACAATGCAAGGACTAAGAGAGATAGAACGTATCCAGGAAACTATGGATTAGCCAGCTTAACATCAGTGGTAAGAAAAATAATGGAATCCCTACTAAAGGAGAAAATAGAAAAACATTTATAAACCGAAAATATAATAGTCAGCATGGATTTCAAAAGGGAAATCGGATTGAATTCTTTGAAGAGGTAACAGAGAGAGAAGACAAGAGTAATGCAGTAGATGTAATTTATCTAGATTTCCAAAAGGCCTCGATAAGGTGCCACATAATAGACTAATGAATAAGATCAGAGCATGCAGAGTCAGGGGACAAGTAACAGAATGCATAGCTAGCTGGCTGCAAGATGGAAAGCAGAGCGTAGGGACAAAGAGTAGCTATTCAGAGTATCAGAAGATGGAAAATGGGATCCCACAAGGATCAGTGCTGGGACCACTGTTGTTCACAATTTATATTAATGAATTAGACTTTGGAATCAAGAACACAATTTCTAAATTTGCAGATGACACCAAATTGGGGTGTTAGTCAAAACTGAGGAGGACTCCATCAAGTTACAAGAAGACATGAATAAACTTGTGGAATGAGCATATAATTGGCAAATGAATTTCAACACAGGTATGTGTGCAGCGTTACATTTCGGTAAGAAAACTAAGGATGTCATGTACTACTTGGAAAATAAGAATGTAAATGGGGTGGAAGAGCTAAGGGATCTGTAAGTACATATATGCAAATCACTAAAAGTAGAGACACAGGTTAATAAGGCCATAAAAAAGGTAAACCAAGCTCTAGGGTTTATTGCACCAGTGGAAGCATTGGTTGTAATCTACCAAAATTCCCTGGGTTCTGGACCCGCCACAAACTCCGTTCCCTAGCCACTGATTCCATCCCTCTCCCCAACTTGTGTCTGAGGCTGAACCACACTGTTCACAACATTGGTGTTATATTTGACCCTGAAATGAGCTTTCCATCACATATCTGCAGCATAACTAAGTCCGTCTCCGTAATATCGCCCGTTGCCTCTACTCATCTGTTGCTGAAACCCTCATCCATGCCTTTGTTACCTCTAGACTTGACTATTGCAACGCACTCCTGGCTGGTCTCCCACATTCTATCCTACATAAATTAGAGGTGATCCAAAACTCAGCTGCCGTTTCCTAACTCACACTATCCCGCTCACCCATCAGCCCTGTGCTCGCTGACCTGCATTGGCTCCCATTTAAGCAATGCCTCGACTTCAAAATTCTCACCCTTGTTTTCAAATCCCACCATTGCCTCGCCCCTCCCTAGCTCTGTAATCTCCTTCAGCCCCACAACCCCCCCGAGATGTCTGCACTCCTCTAATTCTGTCCTCTTGAGTGTCCCTGATTATAATCGCTCAACCATTGGTGGCCATACCTTCTGTTACCTACGCCCTAAGCCCTGGAACTCCCTGCCTAAACCTTTCCACCTCTTTACCTCTCTTTCATCATTCAGGACGCTCCTTACAACCTACGTCTTTACTGCCCTAATTTCTCCTTACGTGGCTCGGTGTCAAATTTTTTGTCTCATAATACTCTTGTGAAGTGCCTTGGGACGTTTCACTATGGTAAAGATGCTATTTAAATAGAAGTTGTTGTTGTTGTGATGGTGGTGGGAGTCTGGAACTCACTGCCGGAAAGAGGGGTAGAGGCAGAAACACTCATCACATTTAAAAAGTACTTGGGTATGCACTTGAAGTGTCGTAACCTACAAGGCTAGGGACTGTAAGAATAAAAGTGTTTATTAATGATTAAATTGATTATGTGTATGTATAAATGTTAGAAATGTAGATTATACGGAAAGGCCTGTTTGTGTTGAAACAAAATGGATGCCCACAGAGCCCACAGAGATGCCGCGTGGCTTTTGTGTATTGACCTCCAGACAGCCACATGTATGAGGATAGCCAATAAGGAGCTGCCCTGTAGCCAAGATCCAATCATGAGGCTTTCGGAGGGACAATGGACTTAAGGGATTTAAAAACTCAAGCCACACTCTCTCTCTTGGACACATGGCACGAGAAGAAATTCCTTTTTAAGACAAGCTGAAACAGCAAGCTGTGTATTCAAACCAGCCAGTCAAAGGGACATAACGTTTATCACTCTTTATTATAACCTCATTGTATCTCTGTTGTAACTAAGGTAGATCTGTAGGATATTTGACGACTGCTGTTAAATGCATGTGTGTGTTTTTAATAAACTGTTCCAATTGTTTTAAAGAGAATCGTCTCACTGTCAAATGTAAGCCCAGAGAGATTTAGAAATCTTACAGGACCAAGAACTGTAAAGTGAGATTAGGCTTGTTAGCTCTTTTTTGGCCAGCACAGACAAAATTAGCCGAATGGCCTCCTTCGGTGCCGTATATTCCAATGATTCTAAACTTCTATGATTCTATGGTGAGTAGGCAATTTGATTACGGCCTCCTGCCAGCTAATGGCATTGTAATCGTGAGTTTCCTGGATTTACCCCACTATTGCTCTAGATAAGTTAAACTTCACTATAAGAGGTACAACAACTGCTAATGTTACCTGATCAAGGCAGAAGTGAGGAGATTGTGAGCTTTGAAGAGTCGAGAAAGTGCGGTTAGTGATTTCTACCCTTGTTTTGATTTGCTGCTACTGAGGCCTGTACTTTATATGACTGCCTGTGACTGTATCAGATAGACAACATGAAGATTCAGAGAAGCCTCCCGCAGTCAGGGCAACTCTGGAGCAGCTATGGCTTTTCCCTTGAGCATTCCATTGTATGCGATTATTATGAAGAAGGAGAAAGAGGAGCACAGGTTTGAAGAAAGGTGGGTCAGTCACCATGCCAGAAGAATGCAGCCTACCAGATATTACACCCGCAAAGAATGTAGAGGCAGCACAGGTTCTATGAGGACCTTTCCCAGGGGCTCTACCTCAGACGAGTTTGTTTTTCAAATGCTGCAATAGGGCATCACTGTGATGAATAAAATGGATTTCATTACTCGATCTGCAAACCGCTAGCCCAGATTACCTCACGCATTGTCATGTTTCTGTTCCTAGGAGACCTGCCTACGGAAGCAGACTTTTGCATTTGGGTACAAGAAGTTCATAAAAGAGGGCAAACCCAAATTGGAACAATTCAGAGTGGTAGGCTGTGACTTTGCGTTTCCAGTTTCCATATGGCAAGTTACTGGTCTCAATTATACTACTAGGGAAATGTTTAATACTGACCAGGCAACAAAACTTGCAGAACCAATCAACTGGCTTCTCTAACCTTCCAGCAGTGAGTGTAGACCATCATTGGCTGCAGCAATGGATAGAGTCTAGTTTATGTGTGAAGAGACTTGAAGAGGAGAATATGAGGAAATAGGCTTGCTAGTAATAGAATTGTATCATTATTTTCTCCGGGTAATTTAACTGGTACTCAGCTTCATGCCATTCCAACTCTTAACTTATTATGCACCATTTCATGTAAAAGAAAAAAAACCCTGCAAATGCTGGCATTCTGAAGTGAAAATGGGACATAGTGGAAACGCACACCAGATCAGTCAGCATCGATAAATCAAAACACTAGTATAAGTTTCTTGTGGAGCTTTTCATTCATGTGATTTCCATTGAATAAGTCTTAACTCTTTATAAAGCTAAATCCATCCAAGACTTTTAAACTGCTCCCATCGTTAGGGAAGTTCTTCTAATATCCCCAGGCCTGGATTTCTGGTAGGTTATCCTTCTTGTACCTCTAGCCTTCAACCTTTATAGTGTTGAGGAGAAATCTCCCTTTCTCCCTAGCAGATCCACTGAAATAATGGATCGACACTCTCGATGTAGACAGTCTCAAAGAGATAGGTTCGAAACGATTTATTCTGGCAAATGCAGAGGAAGGTCTGTTCTTAGTTGCCCAAGACAGAACCCTAAAACTCGGGCCGGTCTTTATACAGATTTTAGTGGGCCGGCCCATAACGAATCTTTTGAAGTGACAGCGATCGAGAATGCTGCATGTGACAATAACACAGATGTCTCTACAATGTTTGAAATGACAATTTAACTGCCACAAATAACACAGATGTAAGGCAAAGACAAACATAGAAACATAGAAACATAGAAAATAGGTGCAGGAGTAGGCCTTCGAGCCTGCACCGTCATTCAATAAGATCATGGCTGATCATTCCTTTAGTACCCCTTTCCTGATTTCTCTCCATACCCCTTGATCCCCTTAACCATAAGGGCCATATCTAACTCCCTCTTGAACATATCCAATGAACTGGCATCAACAACTCTCTGCGGCAGGGAATTCCAAAGGTTAACAACTCTCTGAGTGAAGAAACTTCTCCTCATCTCAGTCCTAAATGGCCTACCCCTTATCCTAAGACGATGTCCCCTGGTTCTGGACTTCCCCAACATCGGGAACATTCTTCCTGCATCTAACCTGTCCAGTCCCATCAGAATCTTATATGTTTCTATGAGATCCCCTCTCATCCTTCTAAACTCCAGTGAATAAAGTCCCAGTTGATCCAGTCTCTCCTCATATGACAGCCCAGCCATCACTGGAATCAGTCTGGTGAACCTTTGCTGCACTCCCTCAATAGCAAGAACGTCCTTCCTCAGACTAGGAGACCAAAACTGAACACAATATTCCAGGTGAGGCCTCACCAAGGCCCAGTACAACTGCATTAAGACCTCCCTGCTCCTATATTCAAATCCCCTAGCTATGAAGGCCAACATACCATTTGCCTTCTTTACCGCCTGCTGTACCTGCGTGCTCACTTTCAGTGACTGATGAACCATGACACCCAGGTCTCGTTGCACCTTCTTTTTTCTTAATCTTCCGCCATTCAGATAATATTCGTGTTTTTTCCCCCAAAATGGATAACCTCACATTTATCCACATTATACTGCATCTGCCATGCATTTGCCCACTCACCTAACCTGTCCAAGTCACCCTGCAGCCTCTTAGCGTCCTCCTCACAGCTCATACCGCCACCCAGTTTAGTGTCATCCGCAAACTTGGAGATATTACACTCTATTCCTTCATCTAAATCGTTAATGTATATTGTAAAGAACTGGGGTCCCAGCACTAAGACCTGCAGCACTCCACTAGTCACTGCCTGCCATTCTGAAAAGGACCAGTTTATCCCGACTCTCTGCTTCCTGTCTGCCAACCAGTTCTCTATCCATGCCAGTACATTACCCCCAATACCATGTGCTTTGATTTTGCACAAATAACGGAGTTTGTTACTGCATTTGGTTCAGTCAAAGAAAACATTCAATTCACAAAGCACAGAAACATTTGTTAACATGAAAGACGGGAATTTCGTTCGATCTCAGCACAGCATTATTTGTTAACACATTTGTTAACATGAAAGACAGGAACTTAATTCTGTCACAGCACAGAATTATTTGTTAACACATTTGTTAACTTGAGAGACAGGAATTTAGTTCGATCTCAGCACAGAAACATTTGTTAACCCTTATCAGACTGCCTGCTGTGTGAGCTGATCCCTTCATTATTTGGTTCCCCTCTTGATTTCTTTGAATGTGTTATCTCTGCCTCTCGAAATGTGTTTGTTTCTACAGGTTTCATTTTATGGGCTCTTCTCAGCGTGCTCCACATTCTTTAAGAGTTAAACACATAAACTGTTCTATGTATTTCTTCAAAATCTAAGATTCATTTTCCTATCATAGTTTTACATATAATTCAGATAATTCCTTAACCTACAACAATAGCATGGTTTTTAGTTTCCCATTGTAAAGGATTTATACTGGAAGAAACCACCAGAAGACTTTAGTAATTATATATTTAATGTGAAGCTTGTTAGATGGTGCTGTTTTACTTGTTTCATTGAGTGTATGCTGTAGTCATACTGGATGGGATCCAGCCGCTACTAATTGATTACATTTGAAACCTGATTACTGCTATTTTTTCCCTGCTAACCCCAGGGTGACTGATTTCAACTGGTAGAAATTTGGCCAAATTCCAAATTTTGGCCAAAATAGAATATTCTGCATCACAGAAAGAAAGTGGAAAATTTACCAATAGCTGGATGATGCTAACCTCATTGTTCTTTAATCATCCCATTAAACAGATGGTGACCTGCTCTCATTGTTTCCTGACCAATAGAAATGTGTGAGAACACGTTCACGTGTCGACCCAGTTCCTAGAGAGGTAATACAGTGTTTATTCTATGACTTTCCTCTCATATATCAAAAAGATTATGGAAGAGCCTGATTCTTCTGCCATTTTACATACTACTGATAAAGTAGTCTACTCATATAAGGAAATTATGGATGGATTTGGAATTTGTGCCATTACTCAAAGAGACAAATTTGGCCCAACTGGATCATCTCATTTTTTAATTTGTCTAATTTCCACTCCCCAAGTAGAGCACAAACAGGTTTATGTTTTATTTAAAGAGGCAGAATGTACCTGAAAAGGTATTTGGCTAAACTTCTTTTACTTATCGCAAAGCAGTGAGATGACATGAATTACAACAAAATGCATCATCACAGCACTTGCATGAGACAGTATTATGACAAAAATATTATACTATTCTCCCCCAGGTATGAAAGGATCATCAATAACATTCATAAAGACAGCTCAATTACAAACTACAACTGAAAATCAACTAATTTAGGAAGATAGGCTTCCTGGTTCATTGTAAGTTTGGGTTAACTAGTTCAAAAGTAAATCATTGCTTAGTCATCATGGGGGTGAAATTCTCCAGCTCCCCGCTTGGGGGCGGTAACCCAGTTGGGCGGGACTTCATGCGTCCGGCGCGCAAGTTCCGCCCCGGCCGCGAAATTGAGGTTATCGCTCCTCATAGCAACTGGAGGGCAATGTCGTGCGCTCTACTTCCTGTTGAGGCGGGTTTGGGGGTGTTCCTTGGGTGGATTCGGCAGCACAACATGGTTTCTCCATGTAAATCTGATACGTTTCAATGCTCCTCCCTTTCCGTTAAAGGGGCGGGCCGCTGCAAACTCTGCAGGCCAGTTGTTGGCCTGCACTATGCCACCAGGGCTGCTTGATGCTGTGACCGCAGCACAATGGCGGCCCAGACCACGCGACAGCAGATTACAGCAAGCCAATGGATGAGTCGGCCCAAAAATAATGGCAGCGCTTGGTGCAGCGCACCTCCCCTTTAACTTCCGCCCCGAGAGCGGAGGTCGGCCCGGTTCAGGATCTGCGAGGCTGGCGCTGACATCACTCACAACAGCCTCGCGGGGTGCTGGCCAATTTCCGCAATAAGACGGAAAGGGGTCACCACAGGGGGCTAATGTCATCACTGGTTGGTGGTGGCCCAGGGTGCTACTAGTGGGGCGCGGCGCTACCATGTCAGCGCCTTCGCTAACTCCCGCGCAATTTCACGGGAGCCAGTAGTGCCCTTCCCAGACGAAAACAGTTTCGCACCCCATTAGCGCCCCCAGAGGCACTAACGGCAGTTGCAGAACAGGGCAATTTCGGTCCCATATGTATCCCAGCAAACCAAAAAGAATCCTTTCATAACATATAGCAAGCCATTTTAACAAATAAAGTCTCTAGCACTTTTGGAAATCACAATAAAAAAATTATACAAAAATTAGCAAGTTAGAAATAATTCAACTGACGTATTTCATTTATAATTCTATTCTCTGAAATATAATTTGGTAACTTGAACAAAATTGCCAAAAGTGTCAAATTTAATTTCGTGACAAAAAATTCTGTTATATTAATCACACATGGTATTCATCGGCTTAAAATGTCCAGAGTTTTAACTGCATAACATTTCCACAAGTATTCTTTCCAAGAGCAGAAATAATCGCAAGAAAATGGAGGGATAATTAATGACTAAAATCCCAATGAAGTAGAATCTGTACATTTAGCATTTGGAACCTGTAATTGGAAACAATAGAAGAAAGATTGACGTCTTGATCATAGATTCACATGTTGAAAGATTGTGCAAGCATGAATGATTTAATGTTTCTCAGGTTAACCATCGATACATTAGTTATTTTGGTTAGTGATTCAAAAAATGGTCAGGTCATCCGGAACAAAATACACAGTATTGAGAGTATTGCTGTTAGATAAATTGGAGGTTCCATTAGTTATTCCTGGGAGACCATTGGCTAGATAATTGAGAAAATATATCTTTATTCTCGCCTATTGACCTAGACCTAACTCATAAGATCATGAACCAAGGCAAAAGGTCATGAAGCCAACCCTCCATGTCTCAACGCCATTTTGCTCACTCCAGAAAATGGAGTGTAGCTAAAAAATTGTCAGCTTATTCAAAGAATAGTATCATAAAGAAGCATTGTTTGTGTGCTCTCTTCTTGACCCTAATCCTGCTTTGGAAACATTCAGCTTTGCCATACATCTTTGATTAACACAGAAAGCAAACAGTTTTAAATGACCATGGAAATATAATAATCAAAGTATTTGTCTTCATTCACGGGCTTCTACCAGGCCTCAGCTGCTTAGATCTGTCTTCTGTCTAATGACAGTGAGAAGCTATACTTTTATGAATACTAAAGGAAATGAACAATAGAGAATTGAACTCTTCCCTCTGTTACATCTGTTCCTAGCACTGTTGCCTTTTGCCACTGTTGTCCATTTTGAAAAATGTGTTTAAATATATGCTGTTGTATTGATGAATCTTTTCCATTAAATTGTCAGACTAGAGAAAGAATTATAGACTGTTGGCTTTATTGAGAACTGACATGCATACAGATATCTAGAATCATGCGTATTGTACTGTCAATTCTCTCAGTCATTTTACCAACACCACAGACCACTGACCTTTTTATTAACTGGCTCAGAATATTATATTTTGTGTTACCATGGTAACTACTTTGGGTAGCCACCAAGTGAACAATAATGATTGTATGTCTTTATCAAGCAGTGAGAGTAGGGTTCCTCTACTGATGGTAGCATACTTAATTTTCAGCTTACTTTTTGCATCTTAGTCTCTTACAGAACTATAATGAGAAACTCTTCCAACATAAGCTAGCTCTGTTACACACAAGTTATTTGGGTCATAGTTTTATGTCTTCTAGTTGGCTTGCTCATTTTACAGTGTCCAGATTGATGAGCTGGTGCAGCCTCATATTTTCTCATCTCAAAATATTCAGTGGAGGCAGGTAAGGTGGAGAAATGATTAGTGTTACAGAACCAATGACACAATGAAACAGAATTACTTTTGTATCTTTACTATGTTTACACTCGGCCGAACTAAACATAAACATGTTGCAACGGCAAGTGATGTTGAATTAACACCATAAATACAGTAGAGAGTTTATTAGCATAATTGATTATACTTCTATATTGTACACTATGCTTAAAACAAAAACAATGGCAGACTTTCAATTTGCGCACGCCCATTTTACATCCAAAAAATGAGCATTAAGTTACAAGAGTTGGGTCACAAACTTGTTTGCCCATTTTGCGTACAGTAGTTGCCCATCACCAATTTGAATCATGGTTTCTTTTAGGTGTCCAGCGCACCCGCCTAAAATCAGATGCCACCTATTTAAGCCTGCTAATTAGTCTCCTGCACTTGTTTTAGGACCAAAATGCCCTTTTCCACAGCCCTGGCGTTCAGCGTACAGGCCTAGAACTTCTTGCCTGCAGTTCACCGAGGAACATTGTGTGAGGAGACTCTGTTTTTCCAGAGAGCTGTCATAGAGTTCTGTCACCAGTTGCAGCACTAACTGCAGTCCAGGGCCACATACATACTTGCCTGTGGCTGACAAAGTCACTGCAACCCTGAACATTTATGCCTTGGTGTCATTCTAGTCTGCAACAGGAGGCATCTGCAACATCAGCCAATCAGCTCACCAGGTGACAGATGTACTCTTTTCCAAAGCCAATAACTTCATATATAGAAGGCTGCTGGGCTTCCAATGAGGGAACATGAGATGACCGTGGCTAGCAGCCTCAAGGAGCTCTGGCCAGAGTAGGCCCAGTTGCAAATGGTAGCACATTGGCTGCAGCCAGGGCATTCTGGCCCAGCTGGCTTTGTGGCACCAAGACTGGCACTGGACCAGAGAGTGGCAGGAGCGCAGATGGATGTCCTGCTGAGAGATGACAGCATTCACCTCTCCCATGGGGCCGCTGCCGCATCTGTGGGGTGGCACCTCTGCACTGATCTGCGGGAGAGCAAACTTTAGAAGTGCTGTAACATTTTGGAAGCTTCTATCAATGCTTTCCTACAAGCTTGGTAAACTGCGAGCCCAGAGTCTGCATGGCCTCAGTATGTGAGTTTCTGAGAGATGCTACCATTGGTCATAGAGACTCCTGGACAACAGGCCCAACTGCAGTCTGCATTCAGGTCACCATATACTCCATGATAGACCACAGTGACTCAATGCCAGTCGTGAGTGCCACGCACAAGTTGGAAATAGATTCCTTTACATTATTTACCCTGTTGCATCACCTGCCTGACCTGACAATTCCTGGTTCTCAGCTAATACTCGTCTTTTGAAAGCTGGGCCCTGGAAGTCATCATTTCTGCCCTCTCCAACAGGGCTAGGGCACAATCTTAGTTGCCAGTGAGCTGTCCTCGCCTCCTTCTCAGCTGGTGCATGCAAGCATAATAATGACTGACTGATGGGATGAAAATGTCCTCTTTAGGATAACTATAATTGTTCTAAATGAAATTTCTTGGGCCAATCTCTATTCAGTTTCTGATGCGCATGAGTACATTGCAGAAACCTAGTCACTATTCAGCATTAATTGATGTATTACTTAGAAAGACTCAAGAATGGCTAATGTAGGAAATGATGTCAGATCGATATAGTTACGGGTACATTTCTTGAGATTGGACCACAAAGAAACATAGAAATATAGAAAATAGGTGCAGGAGTAGGCCATTCGGCCCTTCGAGTCTGCACCACCGTTCAATATGATCAGGGCTGATCATGCACTTCAGTACCGCATTCCTGTTTTCTCTCCGTACCTCTTGATCCCTTTAGCCGTAAGGGCCACATCTAACTCCCTTTTGAATATATCTAACGAACTGGCCTCAACAACTTTCTGTGGTAGAGAATTCCACATGTTCACAACTCTCTGAGTGAAGAAGTTTCTCCTCATCTCGGTCCTAAATGACTGTGACCCCTGGTTCTGGACTTCCCCAACATCGGGAACATTCTTCCTGCATCTAAATTGTCCAATCCCATCAGAATTTTATATGTTTCTATGAGATCCCTTCTCATTCTTCTAAATTCCATTGAATATAAGCCTAATCGATCCAGTCTTTCTTCATATGTCAGTCCAGTCATTCCAGGAATCAGTCTGGTGAACCTTCGCTGCACTCCCTCAATAGCAAGAATGTCCTTCCTCAGATTAGGAGAACAAAACTGTACACAATATTCAAGGTGTGGCCTCACCAAGGCCCTATACAACTGTAGTAAGACCTCCCTGCTCAAATCCTCTTGCTATGAAGGCCAACATGCCATTTGCCTTCTTCACCGCCTGCTGTATCTGTATGCCAACTTTCAACGACTGATGTACCATGACACCCAGGTCTCGTTGCACCTCCCCTTTTACTAATCTGTCACCATTCAGATAATAATCTGCCTTCCTGTTTTTACCACCAAAGTGGATAACCTCACATTTATCTACATTATACCACATCTGCCATGTATTTGCCCACTCACCTAACCTGTCCAAGTCAACCTGCAGTCTCTTAGCATCCTCCTCACTGCTCACACTGCCACCCAGCTTAGTGTCATCTGAAAACTTGGAGATATTACATTCAATTCCTTTGTCTAAATCATTAATGTATATTGTAAATAGCTGGGGTCCCAGCACTGAACCTTCCGGTACCCTACTAGTCACTGCCTGCCATTCTGAAAAAGACGCGTTTAGTCCTACTCTTTGCTTCCTGTCTGACAGCCAGTTCTCTATCCACGTCAGTGCATTACACCCAATACCATGTGCTTTAATTTTGCACACTAATCTCTTGTGTGGGACCATGTCAAAAGCCTTTGAAAGTCTAAATATACCACATCCACTGGCTCCCCTTTGTCCACTCTACTAGTTACATCCTCAAAAAATTCTAGAAGATTTGTCAAGCATGATTTCCCTTTCATAAATCCATGCTGATTTGGACCGATCCTGTCACTGCTTTCCAAATGCGCTGCTATTACATCTTTAATAATTAATTCCAATATTTTCCCCACCACCGATGTCAGGCTGACCAGTCTATAATTCTCTGTTTTCTCTCTCCCTCCTTTTATAAAAAGTGGGGTTACATTAGTAACCCTCCAATCCATAGGAACTGATCCAGAGTCAATACAATGTTGAAAAATGACCACCAATGCATCCACTATGTCTCGGGCCACTTCCTTAATACTCTGGGATGCAGACTAACAGACCCTGGGGATTTATTGGCCTTCAATCCCATCAATTTCCCTAATGCAATTTGCTGACTAATAAGGATTTCCTTTCGTTCCTCCTTCTCGCTAGACCCTCGGTCCCGTAGTATTTCCGGAAGATTATTTTTGTCTTCCTTAGTAAAGACAGAACCAAAGCATTTGTTCAATTGGTCTGCCATTTCTTTGTTCCCCATTATAAATTCACCTGATTCTGACTGTAAGGGACCTACATTTGTCTTCACTAATCTTTTTTTTTCACCTATCTGTAGTAGCTTTAACAGTCAGTTTTTATGTTCCCTGCAAGCTTACTGTCATATTTTATTTTCCCCCTCCTAATTGAACCCTTTGTCCTCCTCTGCTGAATTATAAATTTCTCCCAGTCCTCAGGTTTGCTGCTTTTTTTGGCCAATTTATATGCCTCTTCCTTGGATTTAACACTATGCCTAATTTCCCTTGGAAGCCACGGTTGAACCACCTTCCCCGTTTTATTTTTAAGCCAGACAGGGATGTACAATTGTTGAAGTTCATCCATGTGTTCTTTAAATGCCTGCCATTGCCTATCCACCGTCAACCCTTTAAGTGTCATTCCCCAGTCTATTCTAGCCAATTCACGTCTCATACCGTCGAAGTTACCTTTCTTTAAGTTCAGGACTCTAGTCTCTGAATTAATTGTGTCACTCTCCATTTTAATGAAGAATTCTACCACATTATGGTCACTCTTCCCCAAGGGGCCTCACACAACAAGATTGCTAATTAATCCTCTCTCATTACTCAACACCCAGTCTAGGATGGTCAGCTCTCTAGTTGGTCCTCGACATATTGGTCCAGAAAACCATCCCTTATACACTCCAGGAAATCCTCCTCCACTGTATTGCTACCAGTTTGGTTAGCCCAATCTATATGTAGATTAAAATCGCCCATGATAACTGCTGTACCTTTATTGCACGCATCCCTAATTTCCTGTTTGATGCTATCCCCAACCTGACTATGACTGTTTGGTGGTCTGTACACAACTCCCACTAGCGTTTTCTGCCCTTTGGTGTTCCGCAGCTCTACCCATACAGATTCCACCTCATTCACGCTAATGTCCTTCCTTACTATTGCGTTAATCTCCTTTTTAACCAGCAATGCTACCCCATCTCCTTTTCTTTTCAGTCTATCTTTCCTGAATATTGAATACCCCTGGATGTTGAGTTCCCAGCCTTGGTCACCCTGGAGCCATGTCTCCGTAATCGCAATTACATCATATCCGTTAACAGCTATCTGCGCAGTTAATTCATCCACCTTATTACGAATGCTCCTCGCATTGAGACATAGAGCCTTCAGGCTTGTTTTTTTTAACACTCTTTGTCCTTTTAGAATTACGTTGTAATGTGGCCCTTATTGATTTTTGCCTTTGATTTTTCTGCCCTCCACTTTTACTTTTCTCCTTTATACCTTTTGCTTCTGACCCCATTTTATTTCCCTCTGTCTCCCTGCATAGATTCCCATCCCCCTGACCCATTAATTTAAATCTTCCCTAACAGTGCTAGCAAACAATCCCCCGAGGTCATCAGTTCCAGTCCTGCCTAGCTGCAGACCGTTTGGTTTGTACTTATCCCACCTCCCCCAGAACCGGTTCCAATATTCCAGGAATTTGAATTCCTCCCTCTTGCACCATTCCTCAAGCCACGCATTCATCTTAACTATCTTGCTATTTCTACTCTGACTAGCATGTGGCACTGGTAGCAATCCTGAGATTACTACCTTTGAGGTCCTACTTTTTAAGTTAACTCCTAGCTCCCTAATTTCAGCTTGTAGGATCTCATCCCACTTTTTACCTATATCGTTGGTACCTATATGCACCATGACAACTGGCTGTTCACTCTCCCTCTCCAGAATGCCCTGCAGCCGCTCCGAGACATCCTTGAACCTTACACCAGGGAGGCAACATACCATCCTGGAGTCTCGTTTGCGGCCGCAGAAACGCCTATCTATTCCCCATACCGCTTTAGCTCTCCCACTCTTTTTCCTGCCCTCCTGCGCAGCAGAGCCACCCATGGTGCCATGAACTTGGCTGCTGCTGCCTTCCCCTGATGAGCCTCTCCCCCAACAGTACCCAAAGTGGTAAATCTGTTTTGGAGGGAGATGACTGCAGGGGACCCCTGCACTACCTTCCTTTAACTGCTCTTCCTGATCGTCATCCATTCCTTATCTGCCTGTGTAACCTTTACCTGCAGTGTGACCAACTCACTCAATGTGCTATTCATGACATCATCAGCATCGCGGATGCCCCAGAGTGAATCCATACGCAGCTTCAGTGCCGCAATGCGGTTTGTCAGGAGCTGCAGTTGGATGCACTTCCCACACACATAGTAGTCAGGGACACTGGAAGCGTCTTTGATTTCCCACATAGCACAGGAGGAGCATGACATGGGTCTGGGCTCTCCTGCCATGACTTAACCCTTAAATTACATAATTTGGCAACAATGACAAGGTTTCTTACTGCTAAGAAAAAGAAAAAAGATAAAGAAAAAGAAAACTACTCATCAATCAACCAGCCAATCACTTACCCTCTTGGCTGTGATGTCACAATTTGATTACTTTTTATTTCTTTCTTACTTTTGACCCTGCTGCAGCAGCTAGCTGCTCCTCCGACTGCTTGTCCCCGACTGCTGCCGACCCCGGACTGCCGCTGGGCCTTTAAAGGCCGCCGCTGCTCCTCCAATTGCTCCTCCCCAACTGCCGCTGACCCCAGACTGCCCCCGCTGACCCCGGCGGTGTAGAGGGAACTGTAGTCTGATTTTAAACCATACATTACTTAATTTTTGAATATTTTATGCTGATACTTGAATAGCAATGAAGAGCCTTGATAAGCATAACATTCGCCAATGCTGTATTTCCCTCTTTTATTCTAAGTACAAATATTACCAATAAAATATTTTTAAATCCTAATGTAACTTTGATTTGAAGTTACAATGAACTGAACTTGTGAAATAAAGAAATTTAACTTATCCAGTGTTGGTCACTATAGGAGATAGAAACGAAAATGGCTGTTTGCTGCACTGCGGAGTGACTTCATTATTCATGTTAATAAGCAAGAGACTGAAAATTCTAATCCTGTTTCTAAACATAAATCTCTCACATAGACTGCATTGCCTCATTTTTAATTGAAAAGCTGATACATTGTGTGTGGGATAAATTCACCGTTCATTTCAATGATTATCTGAAATGTATTTTCTACCTGAAAACATGGAATTGGGTGGAGGAAGGTGTAAAAAACAATTGGCCATATAAGCTTATTAAAAATAGATAGCGATATACCATCACCTTTCAATGCTGCTTCAGCAAGCGCTGAAGTTGTTGAGATCATTCGGATCTCGACATAGGCTGCTTGTGCTGCCTCTCTTGAATCCCCTGTTGTCGGCATCACTTCTGCTGAAGCTGCAACACGGGATTGGGATCTGAATCTGTGTGTTTTGCATCGAACAATGAGTCAGATTCAGATAAAAGCTAAAAGAAAACACAGAGCAGCACCATTCAGCCGTCTCCTCTGTGACACCTTCTAAAAGCAAAAAGGACAACAATTATATGGGATCGTTTTACCTGAAGTGTTAACCTAACCTTTTGACTTTCTCCACAGATGGTGCTGACCTGCTGAGTGTTTCCAGCATTTACTGTTTGTATTTCATCTGATGAATGGTTATTGGAGAACTCTTATTAGAGCATATTTTTTTAACAAAAAGAATGAAGCAATCTATAGCTGAACGACTAAACAGGAAAAGGTTTTTTTTTAATCAAAATTATATGACATTCAAACATAATTATTTTATTGGTGAGACAAAAAGAGGAGATGCTGGGAACACAGAACGGGTCAGTCTGCATTTGTGGAGACAGCAGACAAGTTGACATTTTGGGCTGGGCCCTTCAGATCTGAAAAATGAAAGTTAAACAAAGCACATCACTATTATTAGAAGTAGATAAAAGGGAGGATGAGGAAGGGAAAGGCACAGACAAGAAAAGGGAGCGTTAATATAAAAGGAATGATTGTTAGATAATATAATAGATCATCTCAGTCGAGCAATGGAAAGAAGCACTAAAGAAATTAAGCGTTCATGAATTGCTACAGCAGTGAGAGGTGCCCTCAAGGAAAAGGAACAGGGGCTGGAAGAGATGGGAAACACAAAAGCCTGTAGATCAGGTCTGAAATTATACCATAAAATGCTGGAAAAGTGCAGCAGGTCTGTCAGCTCGCAAAAAGAAAAAAAAGTCCAAAACCGAGGGCACCATCTCCCCTCTCCATCAGCATTGTCTGCTGCCACTGCCAATATAATCGCACCAGCAACACATAGGGCTAGAAATTCCATTTTTGGTCATACAGGGGTGGTGGTATTTTTCCGCCAAAAATACCGCTATGACTCCACTATGATTTTGAGGCCTAACATTCGGGCTTCAATGCGCCCAGCTGTAAAAATCAGCATTGCATGAGGATTTGCAGCACAAACCGTGAATTTTCTGCAACTTTTCTCCGAGGCCGATACCGCAGCGAGTTGGGCCGAGGGAGGGGGGAAAACACCAAAAAATAAATTCCAAAAAACAAAAAATAAAAAATCACAAAACATTCACAAGGCCCTTTTCTAGTGAATCGCTGTGAAAGAATTAAAAAATAAAAACTTTAACTTACCTTTTTTGCAAGTCTTCATACCTACTTCCGTTCCAAGGGCTGAAACGTAGGTTTTTCCCCGGCCTTTTTTGGTCCTATCTACGGGTGCGCTGCGAGCCAAATATCGGGTGAAAGCGCTTTTTCCAGTCTTGCACACTTGCGAGCCACTTCTCAGTGGTATTTAAAAAACGACCGCGCAAGACTTCAGGGAATTTCCAGCCGCACTGCTTGTCGCTAAAAACGGTGAAATGTCGCCGAAAAACCCGGCACAAAGTTGGGGAATTTCCAGCCCTGTAAGAGTTATATAATCAAAAGTGCAGAAGGAGGCCATTCAGCTCATTGTGCTTGTGCCAGCTCTTTGAAAAAGATATCAAGTAAGTCCCACTCCCCTGCTCGTTCCCCATGGCCATGGAAGTGTTTCCTCCCCTCCCCTCCCACTTTGCTGGCTGGAGGGACTTTTCCCTCCGTGACGCTCTGGTTCACTTTTCCTCTATCCCACTTTTGAGCTGCCCTACCATGGCATCTTCCCATACAGCCAAGTAACCACAGGAGATGCAACACTTATTTATTCATCTCCTCCCATACCATTGTCTAGGACAATAAAACAATGTCCCGGAATTTGGGGTCTGGATGACAGTGAACTGGCAGTGTTCACTCGGTGCATTCCACCTTTGAAACTGACTGCAACTTCAGGATTTGGCGCTGGAACATGCGAAATTCTGAGTTGCGGTCTGTCATTCACAGCTCCAACATAGGCTATGCTGTGTGCGTGCCCATTACCCCCCCCCCCCTCCCCCAGAGCCGACAATCAGTGAAATCACTCAAAACAGAGAAACTGATGAAAATGTCGGCTCCTCCACAGTAATTATGCTATTAAATTCCCCACTAAAAGTTAAACCCAAAGGGATTAGGTGTAACTGGGGTTTGAACAGCGTATTAACTTGTGACCAGAGCTCAGGCAAGCAGCTCATACGTATATGCTAACCGGTGTCAGATGGCCCACTTTCATGTCCACTCATGTTGCTATGGCCACTTCCCACTCCTTCCCACCAACCATAAACAGTACACTCGGCCATTCAAGCACAAATTAAAGGCACCCTCAGCTATAGACAGGGAAAGCTGGAGATTTGACAGACATTTTTATGGCAGTTGCTTGTGGGTTTTGAGCTTTAAAGGCTTCCAAATTGAATGCATTTACTGCTGTAGCTTCTGCATCCAAGACGCCTGCTGCTGTAAAATGCTCTTTTCATTAAAAATCTTTCTTTTTTTCTTTTCATTGTTAACACTTATAACCCCACCTCTTTAAGGAACTTCTGAAGGCCCTTCACATTCAGCCAACCTGCCTGATTTTATTGCCCCCAGATTGTCAAGCTGCCTATTGGAGAAGGAATTGCACTCTGGTTGCTTGCCGACCATATTAAATGAGGACCCAGGATGAAAATGGATTGGGTTCCGTGCTGATTCCTTCAGCCGCCCACCACGTACTCCCCACTCTTTGCCCACTCAAATAGCAAGCAAAACTCAAATTGACCCCAACATTTATAATAAAGAAATCTAAAAGTAGAAGCTAATCTGTCAATGCTATTGCTTTCAGTTTGTTTCTGGCTTTGTGATATTCACAAATCACAAGATTTTTAAGGATGAGGAAGGCTATTCGGTTCCTCCACCCAAAAAATCACAAAGTGCCATCTATTGCAGCATTCCATTGTTTCTTTTATGATTCCAGGGTTTTCACCTCCAGAAGTTCAATCTGTGTATTGATCACTCTTTGTGGAAAGAAGGGTTTCCTGATCGCTTCCTAAATGTGCCTTGTACCAGTTTGAACCTGTGGTGTTCTGTTTTCACAACTGAATTTAAATCCATTTTCTGCATTTACCTCTGTATGAAGAGATTTCTCCTGACCTCTGTGCAGTATTTGTTGCAATTAAATTTCATCTGGGATTGTTCTTACATATTCTCTGACAAATTTGAATTGAGTTTCTGAATCGATGTAATGTTCCAGCATATTCTAATTCTCTTAGAATTTAATAATAGCTATCTGTGGTTGCCAGAGGTCTAGTGAGTTTACTGCTGGCACTGGGGATTTAAAAGTGCAATTGGATCTGACTATTCAGTTGCATCATAGCCACTGGACCGCACCCAGCTATAAACACCTTTTATTTCTGACTAGGTGTACGCTCCTTTTTCTGCTGCACCTCATACAGTTTGTGGCGGGGGAGGGGTGTTTGTGTTTTCTTTGCTGCCAAAGTTTAATTTCATGTCTGAGGAATTTGCAATCACTGTGATCTGTATTCTTCGCATTTTTTTTGCATATAATGCACACCGTTTTACATTGGGAAATGGGCTGAAACCCAAGTCTGCTATATACAAGTATGTAAGACAAGGGAAAATCTTGATAAAATCAGATGATTTTACATTAGTGACTAATCACTGCCAAAGTGACCATGCGACATTGAAAAGTGGGACCAAGGGGGAATCTTCATCCCCAAGGATGGGTAGGTTGGGGGTGGATGGGAAGGTAAAAAAATATTTAATTCATAACCCCAGCCCCAACCCGCCCACTTCCAGTTTTAACGGAGGTGGGTCGGAGGGACGAGCAACCGACCCGTTCTCGAAAGGTGGGTCAATCACTAAAATCTTTTAAGTGGCTGCATGGCTCCATTTGAACTCCATTTTTATTTTTAATGCATGGAGGCTAAGGTTCCCAGGCCTCAGGAATTCTGGCAGGTAAAAGAAAGTGAGAAGGTCTGCAACCATGAGTTAAGTGCCTTTATTATTCTGTTTGTTGGCCAGGAGGAGCAGGCCCACAAACAGGCCTGTCGAGCTTACCTCCACCCAATCAGACCCGCGTGTTCAGCTAATTCTAAGGATAAGGGGTAAGCCATTTAGGACCGAGAAACTTCTTCACCCAGAGAGTGGTGAACCTGTGGAATTCTCTACCACAGAAAGTTGTTGAGGCCAATTCACTAAATATATTCAAAAAGGAGTTAGATGAAGTCCTTACTACTAGGGGGATCAAGGGGTATGGCGAGAAAGCAGGAATGGGGTACTGAAGTTGCATGTTCAGCCATGAACTCATTGAATGGCGGTGCAGGCTAGAAGGGCCGAATGGCCTACTCCTGCACCTATTTTCTATGTTTCTATGCTTCTATGCAATTCCAAACTGCCCCCTCTCCCTCCCCCCCTCCCCGCGCCTGCCCCCCCCCCCCACTCCGTGATTGGCCCACCCCATCGTGATATTCAGAATAAGGGGTTATGGGGTGTGGGCAGGGAAGTGGACCTGAGTCCATGATCAGATCAGCCATGATCGGATTAAATGATGGAGCAGGCTCGAGGAGCTGAATGGCCTAATCTTGCTCCTATTTCTTATGTTCTTATGTTCTTATGACTCCCCTCAACGCCCCCCCATGTCCAATTTGCCTGCAATATCCATATCCTCCCCGCGATGACCAACCCATCCCTGGTGCACCCCCACTCCCCCCATTTTCTAAGATCCACTTCCAGCTTCTTTCTAGCTGGACAGACAGACAGCCTGTCAACCCGGCTGGTTATTGGGCAGGAAACTTGTTTAAAAAAAATTAAAAGAGGTCCAGTAGTTAAATTTGAACGGCGTGCGGGAAGCCCTTACTTCCGGTTTCCTGTCTGGGTATCCACGCCACACCCCCCCCCCCCCCACCCCCAGCCAAAAATCCTCCCCCACCACCCCCCCCCACACCCTTCCCCAGGTCCCTGGCCCTCTTCTCACAACATTCGAAATAGGAGCCTTGCTGTAAACTCAAATACTTTAAAATAAAGACAATTTCTGATTAGTCATGTATATGATCAAAACAATTTCATACAAATTGCCCTTACAAAATTTAGTAAATTTAGAGGCCCAAAACCTATATACAAACAATAGGCATTTTATTGAAAATCTTCCACTAATTCTTTTGACCCAAAAGTTTCAGTGTAATATAGTGGCGTATTTTGAAATCAAATTTGTTTCCAGGTTAGATTTTCTTTTCTTGGAATTTTATTGCTGTAATCTGCTTGTTGACAGTCTCAGTTGAACAGTCAGTCCATGTACTCGGGCGGCATTGGGTAGTTGACTATAAATGATGAAACTGACCTGAAATTTGACAGACTGAAAAGGGCAAACATAAGCAATTTTGTAAGGGCAATTTGTATGAAATTGATTTGACCATATATATGACGAATCAAAAATGATCTTTATCCTAAAGTATGTGCGTTTACAGCAAGGCTTGTATTTCAAATGTTACTGCCAGACTTTCCAAAATGATTTTTCAAGACGAGTGATAAATGAATTCAGAATCAGCTTATATTTTAGTTGGAACTAGAAAATAATTGCTGTTAAGGATAGGTACTCATAAATGTGGGGTTCACCGTATTTGTATCTTTTTAAAGACCTCTGTTAGGTCACCTCTCAGCCTTTTTCCAAGAGGAAAGAGAGCATGGTGGGGAGCCTTTTATACTGGACCCTGCACACCTATGTAGGTGACCCTCAGGTCTCCCACTGCAGTACCCTCTGGTGGAGGAAAGAGTACCTGATGTACTGTCAATAAGGTTTACACTGCATATATACTATGCTGGCATCACTAGAGGGTGCAACTGGTGGAGACCGGGGCTTCCTGTCCCTGTGGCAGAGGCTGTCCACCAGAGGGCACTGCAGTGGGAGACCTGAGGGTCACCTGCATAGGTGTTCAAGGCCCAGTATAAAAGGTTGCCCACCATGCTTGTGCCTTACTCTGGAGTTACGAATAAAGGACCAAGGTCACTACAGTTTGAGTACAACACATTGCCTCGTGGAGTCATTCATAAGTACATTACAGACATAACAACTGGCGACGAGAATACGGACTTTCACACAATTATGGCTACCTTTGGCACATGAAAAGACTTCACAGATGATTGAGATGTCTTCACGGAAAGGCTCGAGCAATATTTCGTGGCAAACGACCTGACAGGAGAGGCGGCCGCATTGGCGGAGAAGCGCAAGGCTATACTGCTGACCAGTTATGGGCCTGAGGTCTACCGCCTCGTTAGGGACTTGCTGGCACCCACGAAGGCCAAGGATAAGACATACGATGAGCTGACTGAACTAATTCCTGACCAACTAAAACCAAAACAGAGCATCCTCACGGCCAGGCACAGATTCTACACTCACTGCAGACCTGAGGGCCAGGAGATTGCAAAATATGCTGCCGACCTCAGGAGACTTGCGGCACCGTGTGATTTTGGCACGCACCTCAACGAAGCATTGCGAGACATCTTCGTTATGGGAATTGGCCACGAGGGCCTCCTTCACAAGCTATTATCTGACGACACCACAGTCAACCTGCAGAAGGCCATCAGCATCAGTCAGGCGTTCATGATCTCGACCTGCAGCACCAAGCAAATTATTCATCCTGTGGACTCAAACCCAGCAAGTACTGTGCACAGAATGGTGCCTTTCACAAGCAAGTCTGCAGAATGTGGCTCTGCCCAGGGCAGAGAGCACAGACCTCAGGGTTCCAGAACTCAGAGTCCGCCGAGGGGTGCTAATCGAGTAGCACCATGCTGGCGTTGTGGAGGAAACCACAGGGCTCACTAGTGTTGGTTTGCTGAGTACGTATGCAAAGCCTGTAACAGGAAGGGCCACCTCCAGGATATGTGTAAAAGAAATACGACTCACCGTCTAGCAGAGGAGTCGGTAGATGACTTTGAATCCAGTGGGGAGTATGATGATTTGGCCAGAGAGGCAGCTCAGCCCCAAGAAGAAGTGTATGG